>NC_044495.1:30959710-30989710 GCF_902362185.1 Chanos chanos
CATTTTAAGTCTAGGAGTAATTCCATCCCTTGATGCCTGTCTGTTTGTTTTATGTAGTATATCATGATTATAAAAGTCACTGTCTGTTGGAGTTATTTAGCAATTCTTTTATTTTTATTCAAGTGCTGAACAGTCAAGTTTGTTGTTAAAAAATGAATGAGAAAAAGATTAACACATTGTTTTTTAATGGTACATAAGAATATATAATATATGAAGACCTATGTATGGAATGTTTCCCTGACCAAAACCTCAGGGTACATTTCACTATTGAAGACACTGTAATTATGACTAAATTAATCAATGGTTTGCATATTTAAAACAGTTAAAAATAACACTAACTTGAAGCAGAGAGATTATTCTCTCATAGGAGAAGTAAAGTGTGGAAGTGTCTGATGCCTCCGTCACGGGAAGATCATGATGTTGTCATTAATCCTGTGAAAAGACTGTTTTTTTTTTTTTTTCTTAGTTTTTTTTTTTTTTTTTTCATATAATCAGGACACAGTGGGCTCAAAGTCACTGTCACCTCATTCTAAATCTGACCGTCATGCCTAAACCCACGTCCTTCCTCATCTAGAGCTGCTGCTCTCACACTGCCACAGACATATGCTCTCCCCTGTGACTGGGCCTCCTCTGGGATTCATGTCCACCAGCTCCTCCTCTCCTCTCCTCTCCTCTCCTCTCCTCTCCTCTCCTCTCCTTTCCTCTCCTCTCCTCTCCTCTCCTCTCCTCTCCTCTCCTCTCCTCTCCTCTCCTCTCCTCTCCTCTCCTCTCCTCCATTCTCTGTCCTGTCTCTCTGAAATGATTCTCCTCTTTTGCCCCCAGCCCTTTTAATTTCTTCTATTCATTTTCCACTTCTTAGGACTGCTGTCTCCTTCTTCCAAACATTTCTGTGCAAAGGACACAAAGGTACACACACACACACACACACACACACACACATGCAGAGCTTTCTTTGTAATACAAACTCCTATTACTTATTTTGCTCACATATGCAGACACTTAGATTTTCCTTCAAGCAACACAGTGTTGTACAGTGTCATTCACTGCCTTTCTCTCTCCATCTCTCACATACATACACCCACACATACACCCTTATTCACTGTCTTTCTCTCTCCCTCTCTCTCACATACATACACCCACACATACACCTGCATATTCTGCCCCCCGGCCGTCAATGGCTGGCACTCACCCCAGAGACACGGACCCAGGGTAGAGGGGACAGAGCAGCATGTTGGCCGTCGCCTCCGATTATCCCCTCATTTTGTCATTCACCCAAGATCAATGAGCACAGAGATGGAGCTGAAGGGGAGAGAGAGAGAGAGAGAGATGGAGAGAAAGAGAGAGAGAGAGAGAGAGAGAGAGAGAGAGAGAGAGAGAGAGAGAGAGAGCAGTGAGTGAGACATGCTAGGGAGAGGTCCAAGTGACTGCCTGAATATATCAGACAGCCTAATCATTTCACTTAGCCATTTCCACACTGTTCTCATTTCTTGACAGAGTTCTGTTGAGATCTTCTCTTCTCTGCATGCGAGGTAATGTGATCTAACATCTCACTGATCTATTTTTAAGTAGGTGTAACCGTCTTCATTTTTGGAGCAAAAAAAACAAAAAAAAAAACAGAAACGTCTGAGTAACCTCGGAAAGCTGTCCAGTCATTGTCAGATCAGCATATCGCTTTAACTCTGGCGTCTTGCAAGTTCATCATTTCTCGGTAATTAATTTTCACGATTAAAGGATTACTGATGTCACTTTTTTTTTTCTTCTTTTTACAAACTTTAAATACACGTCTGTCCTCTCCATGGTCACATATCTGTTCTCAGAAGTACAGAGACAGAGGCCGCAGTGTTTTTTTTTTTTTTTTTTTTTCGCCGCATTCTCTCTGCCTTTCCCACATCAAACTTGGATGAGTCTCTTTGTTCTGGGAGGTGACCTGGTGTCCTTGCAGCACGGGGAACGATTTGTAATTCAATTCATCTCTGAATATTGCACAGACACATCGCAATTAGCGCACACAAATGTTCCAAATGTTAATGGATTGCTTTTGCCTCCTTGTTGTCAGCCACAGTAGATGAGCCAGACAGTTATTGTGAACATTTTCTTTCTGTCCTTTCTTTTCTTTTTTTTTTTCTTTTTTTTTTTTTTTAATTTCTCAGTCTCCCTGTTTTTATGGTTTTGTTTTCCAACATTTTTAGTTTTGCCTCTTTCTCTGTTCAAAAGCATGTAATTGAACGAGGCAAAAATTTCCTTTGCACTACAAAAAATGATGAAAAATGACACTACTGTTAGTGACAAAAACTTTTTTCTTTTTTTTTTTTTTTTTTTTTACTTTCTTTTTGCTACTTGTTGTAAGGTATGCACAGCAGTTAGCAGTATACAAAAAAACAAAACAAAACAAAACAAAACAAAACAAAACAAAACAAAAAAACACTATATGCAACACTGAAAATTGTGAATCATTACGAACAATACTATTTTAGACTTTTGACCCCCCCCCCCACCCCCCCCCTCTCTCTTTTTTTGTTTTTTGATTTTTATTTTTTGTTTTCCCATTGTTTGTTTGTTTTGCCAAACCGACCAGTCTGTTGCAAGTCGCTGAATCCATTTGTCTTAATAAATGTGTTGCTACAAATTAAGACTTCCATCTGTTCAAGGTTACACCAGTATCTATCAACTTCTCTACGTACCAAATGCATTTTCCCCCATATCTGATTCATTCAAATCCAATCTTGTGTCACATGTGTGCACTCAAAACATATTCACTGCAATGCCAGAGGCATGTCACATGCTCTGTGGATTCTGTCAAATGAAAACGGAGGAGCTTTCAGAATGGTTCCAGTGCAACTGCTGATGGAGGCAAAAGACAGAGAGGGGGAGGGGAAGAGAAAGCAGTGGCCAGGCTAATGTTTCTTGGTTCATAAATATGCTCAAGGACTGTGGCTTAAAAAAAAAAATGTACACATGATGTCAAGCACTCACTTCAACCATTCTCTCTCTTTCTCTCTCTCTCTCTCTCTCTCTCTCTCTCTCTCTCTCTCTCTCTCTCTCTCTCTCTCTCTCCCAACACACACAAACTTACAAAAATGCACATCAGCGAAATACGCAGATGTGTGCTGTCAAAATATAAATCACCAATCACAGCTCAACATAAACACAAGTGCAAGAGCAGCAGGAAAAAGAGCAGAGGAATAGATGAACATGAGTATGCAAGTATTAGTGGAGGGCTTGTCAAAAGGGAGGGAGCAAGTCCCTAACTCACAGTTTTAAATGGAGACATGTACAAAAAATATTACCATAGCCAGGCACAGCCCATATGATTAAATGCAATGGGAATTTATGACTGAATTAATGAATTAATTAAATAGTGAAATTATAGAGGTTGTGAGGGATTTCCCCCCATGTGGAAACCACTATAAATTTCAATTCAGCTGTTTATAGAGCATGCCATAAGAGACATATTAATTTATCGGCTGAAAATATCATAATCACCATTATTATCAAGATTTTCCTTTTATATAGGCTAACCACAATTACAACAGTACCGACTCACTCACACTTTCTTCCTCAGACAATGTCAGATTTTACTCGGGTAAAATCCTAACTCCTCTGGAAAGGAGGAGTGGATGCATTCTGTATTACTCACTCACAACAGTGCCTTAATCGAGATCCACTGATCCTATGGCCACAAAAGAATCCTTCATCACCACCCAGTCAGGAATATGGACAGAAAAAGAAAAAAGCAGACCATAAATTGCAGTACAGAGAAAGGGTTTTGTTATTTTTCGACAAAGCAGTGATAATTTACCCAAGCAATGGCTAACAAAATTGTTCAGGCTCTGCTAGACAATTAGGCCAGGCGGAGGGGCTAATAGGCAGAGAATTACATAGACCTTTCCCCTATTAGCTTCCATTTACACCAGGAAATTCACTGCCTGCCCAGGCCTGCCATGCCTTCCAAACCAGATTAGTGTAGATCTCTTTAGCGCTCTCTCTCTCTCTCTCTCTCTCTCTCTCTCTCTCTCACACACACACACACACACACACACTTCTAAAAATTTTCATTTGTGGATAGATTTTCTTTATTCATTAGATTGAATGATTTTGTGTTCTGCACAATAATAAAAACAACAGGATTAACAAGAAGAAGAAGAAGGAGAAGAAGAAGAAGAAGAAGAAGAAGAAGAAGAAGAAGAAGAAGAAGAAGAAGAAGAAATGCATTTCTCAAATGACACATTTTGCAATGTCTCCCTTATTCAAAATCACACATACATCTTAATTTGAAATGCACACTCACCAAGCATTGATGTGATATTTTCCAGCAGTATGACTGATTCAGGGCGACATAATAACAGTTCCAAGACTTGATCCCACAATTTAAAATACACATACAGATCCAGGAATAGGCAGGAGTATGGCAAATTTTAATACTAGTTCAGTTGTGTAACTATCTAATGAGATGCAAAGATGAACTTTGTTAAGTTTGTAAAACTCATGATATAAATGACTGCTACTTTTGAAATCTGTTAAATAATCTTTTTTTAACTCATATGTACCTTCTTTATGAACTGATTTGACACTACTGAGAATGAGCAAAAAATGTGAATATACTTAGATGTGATAAACTTAGAACTAAATATTTCGTTCTGATCTTGGCACGTGCGCACACGAACACACACACACACACACACACATACACACACACACACACGCAAAGAGAAGCACAAAAAAAGGAAAGCATTACATTGTGAATCTTTTTCTTATCCATTGAATAATAGGAATTATTCACGGGAGATATCCATCTCTTCTTCAAAATCAGATGTCATGTGAAACCTCAATGTCTCCAGCCATTAGGACCTGTCAAATCAAACGCGACATTGCAGTGGAGAGATCAAGCATATCCACAAGAATATTTAAATTGTCTTTCAAGCTTTAACTTGTCTGGCCAAGACCTGCCTCACCAGTTGATGGCTGTGACAATTAATTTATGTCCTGCATATTATCCCATCAGCTGCTTCCGATTGCAATACACATACATGTACTCACACACACCCATGCCCACAAACAAACACATGAGTATGTGTGTGTGTGTGTGTGTGTGTGTGTGTGTGTGTGTGTGTTTAAGTATTATTATTTTTAATCCAAATACAAAATTAAGACAAGCCTTCCTCATGGAAGTCCATTCTACAATGAACATGGCCAGCCAATCTATTAACCTAATTTCTGTGTGTGTGTATGTGCGTGTGTCCCACCTGGTTTGAACAAGATGACGTGCAGTGTTATGTTTTAAATTAAATGATCCCTTCCTGTTCTTAATTCGTTAAATGAATTCAGATATCTCTTCTTTGGGACAGGCAGAAGAGGAGGGATGGGGGGTGGAAGTGAGAAGCTTGACCTGCCTAGAGTATGAGCAATTAAGAAAACGTCGCTCCCTTCTGTCAAATCCAACCACTAAGCAACAAGACACCTAACCCACTTAAGAAGCTCAAACTCTTTAATAAAACTTTGGTAAACTATCAGAGTGATCATGGATCTTGTTATGGCAGGTAATTGGAATCAGGGTATGTACTTTGGGACTGCTGCCTAGATGAACAAAAACCATTTTGTTACTCCTCAATCCATGTAGCCACAATTAAATCCAAAAAGCTCTATGACAGAGTTATATGATCCCTGTCACGCGTCATCCAACTGTCACCAACTGCCACAGGAAAAGAGCAGGATTACAGATATTGTCACAACCCGTTTACCAATATATCCTCAAATTATTAATCAAATAGTCTGTAATTGACTCTTATGGAGATTAGACCCCCCCCCCCCCCCCCACCTAAATTTTGTACAGATGGAGGTGTGCTGGAAGATTGTAGCATAATTTGCTGTAACAATTCAACAACCAAATCTCTCTCCGTCTCTTTAAACTCATCTCAGATATTCACAGACTGACCACAGACTGTCACCAGGTTTCATTTTTGGGAAACAAAAAAAAAGAAAGAAAGAAAGGGGAAAGCAATAAAAACAGAGAGACATACATGACTGAGGCAGAGTTGCCTTTTTGGAGCAGGATGAAAAAAAGAGATAATTGGGGATGAGCAGTGGAAGAGAAATCAATCAGCCGTCTTCGTTTGATGTCTTATCAGAGCCAGGGACTAAGCGATAAAGCCTGACACGCAATCAATACCGATGGCGCGTACGGGCCTTTCTGATTGGCCGTTGCTCTCTCACGATAAACGTTGCCACTTCCTTCCTCCATTTACGCCGAGTTAGTGCAAGCACATCAAGGCCTGTGGGCCAAGGGTTTGTTGGAAACGTCTGGGGATATTAACGATTTTATGCTGAGACACCTAAAGCTCAAATCAAAACAGAGCAGAGATAACTCTCACGGGGCTTTGTTGTTTATTTTTGTACCTTATCCACAATTCCAACTCTCATACAAAACAAATTTTAACCTTGCAGCCATTAAGGTCAGAATGACTAAACATCCCAAAACGGTGGTCACAAGCAGAACCAATAAGAATGACCTCTGAATGATGCATGCAAAATACCTTAGTCACTCTCAGAATGAGTCTCTGACTCAGTCAATCCCACCCATCATGCCCTGACTCAAAAGTTTTGCTTAATATCCAACCTAAAAAAAAAAAAAAAAAAAAAATCAAGGCCTTTTTTTCTGTTTGCTTTACATGGACTTGTTTTGTTTTCTTCTACCAAGCAAATAGCTGTTAAATTTTAATACAGTATAAAAAACAAACAAACAACAACAGCAACAATAAACCTGAGTTATTTTTTGTTTGAGAGGTACAGGTGCATGTAAAGATGAGTCCATTAAACTGTGGGAGGCTAAGCTGAAGGTTTACACAGTAAGATGTACCCGAGTAACAGAGTGAGTGACTGAACTACAATGTGTTGATAAATTTCTGTACACACCATAAAACCAAGTGCTACAATGAGGAAAGGGGGTTACACAATTTGATATCAATTTTAATTAAACACAGAGTAACTTTCATGAAGGTTTAAATTTAAAAACACTTAGTTTTTATGGGGGAGTTAGTGAGACTGGTAAGCTGTCATAGTCATGGCAAAGCCATGCATTCTTTCATTCACTGATTCACTGTCTTGTTTTTCACCTCTGTGAGGTTCCTGAGAGCACAGAGTTTATTGACCGATTCTTTCCAGCGCGTGTTGTCTCTTCGTCTGTACCTTTTCATTTGTAAAATATATCTTGGATTCCTTGAGATGCAGGGCTCTTATCCGATGGCTGAAACAGAATTAGATAAGACATGGACAGTATGTGATTTGAGAATTTAAATCTAATGCTAGAACAATGTCTTGCTTGCAACTGGGTGAACAAGATTTATAAACCTCTCTAGTCAGCATAGATATTGTGATTCTGGGGAGGTGGGATTGTGGATATTCTGCTAGAGCGGTAAAAATTTTATAACAAATTTTCACATTCCAGTGCCACAAAAGCAGACCTGGCCTTAATACCAAACATGACATAGGTATTTTTTGGACTGCTAGATTAATAACGGTATTGAGCGTACAAAAGAAGTTAGTATGTTTGTGTAACAAGTTGCATTACTCCTAATACTGCTCCTAAAACTGTTTCAAAATCTCAAACACTTATGTATTATTATTTCATTTTTCTAGCACTGCCAAATCAATGCTTGGGTCAATTTTTGTTTGTTTGTTTGTTTGATGATTTCAGATAAAGTAGCACCTGCTCACCAAGTCCTAACAGGATGTGGAGGTTCATTTATAAACTTTTTTTAATTTAACATGTAACTTGTGCAATTTAGTAACCACTTAGTAAACCTCTCTGGCACTTAGCCTACACTCAACATGCCGTCCCCTAATGAAATCATCATATTTCAGCAACCATGTTTACCACCATCAAAGAAGAGCCCTTCGTCTTTCTGAGTGTGACCTAATGTTCATTTTGCAGTAACATGAGTTGAAACACTATCCCCTCCCCTCCAAAAAAAGAAAAGAAAAGAAAGAAATATGTGTAATAATGCACCTAGCATAATATTGGATGTCATTTCACATATCATATGTGCTAAGATATTAATGTCCTCAGTAATCTGAACAGGATGAAAAGTTAATTTGCATTATAGAACAAGAATTAAAGCTGATTTATTATCAGTGCTTTGGCCTTCAAATGAAACACAGACCTCTAGCAAAGCTCTTCCCACAACTGCCTCATTCACCAAAGGCACTGAGAGCATGCTTACAAACCCTTCATTTCAAACTTGCAATACCATCGTTGGACATATCTAAGGAATGACCTGCCCACTGAAGCATGTGATGTTGTTTGCGCTATAAAATGGCAGGCGGTTTTATAAGTCAGTTGAGCTCTAGCATTGAAAATGGCAAAGAAATGACATTAAATTAAGAGGAGAATTTTTACAAGTATGTCTCATCCCCCTTGAGGCAGAAAAATTTAAGGGATCAGTGAATCAGATCATTAAAATAAAATCCCTCCCTTCATCGTTCCATCTCCTTCTCTCCTCTGCTCTCTATGCATGAAGGAAAGAGTTAATTACTTGTTTTTCACCCATTTCTGGGCCACTATGGAGGAACACTGATGTATTTTTCCCCCAATCAGAACATCTGCCACTTGTCACCACAACAAATTAAATCTGTAAATGAATACATAAAATACATGAAATGTATAAATGTTTCTAAAGATTAATGATAACTGTTTTCTCATGGCCTGTCTAAAGATCCCAAAGGACTAAAAATATAATCCTTATGTTTCAGATTACACACTGTCAATATATTATGTCTCTTAATCTGCAGATGATTTCAGTGAAAAGAATCATCTAAATTTAACAGTTTCAATACTAATGCTGTTTAAGCTTAGTAATTTACAAACAAACTGAGAAAGAAAGAAAGAAAGAAAGAAAGAAAGAAAGAAAGAAAGAAAAGAAAGAAAGAAAGAAAGAAAGAAAGAAAGAAAGAAAGAAAGAAAGAATGTGTATTCATGCACAGCATCTGTCCTTATTTGATGTTGTTGTCCAGCCAGATTTAGCTTGGTGGCCAACAAAGGTTTTAGCTGGTGTAATTCAAACAGACAACTTAAAATAAAGTCTGAACCACACTGCAGAGCACATTTACTATTGAGCGTAATCATGGAGCCACAATCTTCAACTGTGGAAAGATGCATCCCTAATACAAATTAAGAGAGACTGATAACATGGGCAAAGAGGACAAATCTCCTTTCAAATTTAGAAGGTCCACATCCATTCTGGTTAGCTATGTTAGGAATCTAACAGTGAGTTTACCCTAAATGACACTATTACTAAAGCCTGGTCTGTTGATAATATCTCTTGGGGGGAAAGGGAGAGGAAAATGATGGATGGTGCATTATCACAAAACTTTTTACATTTACCTCATTTATCTATACTGTTGAAGGCTGTCCAGGAAAATTATGTTTATCTGGGCAGTAGGCATACGTTTGCTCATAAAAATTCTCTATGATATTAAAATAAATGCAAATAAACATTAATAATACAATAAGAAAAAATAGCAAAAAAAATGATTGTATTTTGCAAAAAAACCTGATTGATATCTTGTGATATTACAAGAATAACACAGGTTTGGTTCCCAAACCTTTCCCACAGGCACTCCAGCCATTGCATGTATTTGTTTAATTCCACCACCAGCACACCTGATTGAACTTAATCAGGCACTGATTAGCCAAACCAGGCATGCAAGTGATAGAACCGAATAAATAAAAGGGTGTGTTGTATGGTGACTAAAAATAATCGGGTACCCTGAGAAGAGGTTTGGAAATGGTTAAGTTGATATGCTTTCACAGACATAAAATCATCATTTTGTATCACCAAGGCTATAGTCAAAGAGCAATAGCAGACAAAAATTTCAATCTTCATGATTTTCAACTTGTCGTCAAAAATTTTTAAAAAGCTGGGCAAGCTGAAGACAGAAAATGCAGTGGAGAACCCCAGGAGCTGTCTGCATCTCATGAACAGTACATAAAGGTCACCTCCTTCAGGGACAGAAGGAAATCCAGTGAGGGGCCTGCCCAGTATCTGGCAAAGTCATCTGGCACCTGCTTCAAACACAAGAAGAAGCAGTGGTGTTGTCTGGCATGTTACTGCTAACCAACTATTCCTCTGGAAAGGCAGCAAACAGAAAAGAATGCATTACACAAGGGAGTGTAAAGTGTGGAGCAACAACCAGTGGCAGAAAGTCTGGTGCAGTGATGAATCCAAACTGAAAATTTTTGATTCACAAAAATGCCAGTGTTCCAGAAGAAGAGTGGGTGAAAAAATCCATCGAACCCTTCTATGAAGCCCGGAGGCAACTTTGAAGGTGCATTTCAGCCAATGGTGTAGTCGATTTGGTCAAAGTCGATGGAATGATGAATGCTGGGAAATATGAACAGATTTTGATTCATCATCCTGTACCTTTGAGGAAACAACTGATTGACAAAAATGTCATTTTTCAGCATGGTTGTGAGTCCAAACACACAGAAAACGTAATTAAGAGCCACTTGAAGCAGAAGTCTGCAGATGGAATACTTTAAGCATTAGACTGGTCACTTCAGAGCACTGACTTGAGCATAACTAAAGCTGTGTGACATCATGTGGACAGGGAAAAGGACAAAAAGGAACCAACGTCAGCAGAAGAGTTGGCAAATCCCACATGACGCTTAGAAGAATCTTTCACAAGACTACATGAAAAAGATGAAATAGCTGTGTACCAAAGCAAATTGCCTCAGTTTTAAGGGAGGCCACACAAAATATTCACTTGTTTTAAAAATACAAGAACTTCCTATCACCTTTTTTATAATAATGATTATTTGTGTTCTTTCTAACTTGTTTTTTTTTTTTTTTTTTTGAGCAAATGAACACTTACTGCCCAGATAAATAAGTTTACACATGATTTTCTTTTTTGGCCTATGACATTTGCACAGCACTCTTTTGCACAGCACTTTACTTACCAGTCCCGAATCTCTCTGTCTCTGTATGTCTGTCTAAATGTGTGTTGGTATGTAAATAAATGATAATCTAATCAAGCTTTGGTTGGGATGTAAAGACAGAGTTCTCTGTGTTCGGAGTATTCCATTGCAGTGAAGTTATTCTTGTTATTGTGAATGTTCTTTCCTGTAGAGAAAACCAGCAACACAGTATCAAGGAGGGTGTTGTTGATTCCAACCAGGGCTTTTTCTCTCTCTCTCTCCCTCTCTCTCTGTCTCCCTTTTTCACTTTTCTACCTGGAAGCTACTTAATGCAGGCTTACGTCTCTGTTGCCATGTAGTTAGCCTAAAGTATTTAGCATCTTGCCCTAGACTTGCATCATCATCTCTTCCTTTTTCTCTGTCACTCTCTCTTTCTCCCTCTCTCTCTGGCTCCATGCTTCTCTGTCTCTCTGCCTGTTATTTCTCAACCGGTGTACAGATTATATTCATCAGCCTCTGTGAATCCGCCTCTACTTTGATAACAAAGGCACACTGGGATTCGGGGAGATGAGCCTAAAGTTTGTTGTAAAGTGCAAGGTGACCTCTATCAGGAAATGATATGCACGTACACACACTGAGACATGCACACACACAAAAGAACCTCTGTTAGATGCCACAAACAGCATTGTTAAAGTCACCAAGTCATTAGTCAGTGAATGCTCTGGAGTGTTTCATTTCACAACTAGCAACATTCGATTTTACAACAGCCAATGGCAACGTTCAATTTTATGCTTTATTTAAAAAGATTTTTTTTCCCCCTTTGATATAATTCAAAGACTTGTTTGTATCCTGATAGTGTCTATTAAAAATGAAGAACAAAAAATGTCTAATGTTTTGTTGTATCATGAAAATACCCTTTTAAATTATTTTCTAAGTTCACATTTGTGTCACCCATGTAACATCCATAGACATGAATATTTGATTCTTTTGATTTTCTTAATCTGATTAAGAATATAAAACAAAGGATTCGTGAATGAGAAAATCATCAGGAGATAGTGTTTGACACTGGCTAGAATATGTCTTTTATTAAATGCTGACCTTCTTCATTCCCTTGTGTTATACGGCCATATGCAACTATGGAATCAGGTTTGTTTTAGGATTTCCCTTTATAACAACCTTAAGTCCATCAACTTATGGGCACAGATATGAACGCTGTCTGGAATGAATAAATCTTTCCATCTACCAACTGGTGAAGTAAGTGTTAAAGCAGCAAAATGAGAGGGAAATCAGAGCATAAAAAGCAGGAAAGAATTAAAAAGATAATAACTAATAATAACTAATATTCTACTTATAGAGCCGTGAGTGGTAGCAACAGTATTAGTCGCTGTAGATGTGTTGACATCAATCACGTTTAGAAGTATACGTCTTACATTACTTAATGTGAAAGTTACATACTTTACTTAGTGAGACCTTGTTATGTAATGTGACCAGATCACGCTCTGTGGATGTGCTAAAGACACTGTGTCATACCCTGCACCCCGTTTCCTCACAGGTCTTCTGGGAAATGGTTAAATGGCATCTCATTAAAAATCACACATCAAAGACTTTTATCCAGTAAAAATTCACTTTGAGTCTAAATGATCAAATGACTGGAGTCATCTCTGATTTCCAGCAGAAGGCCTGAGTAGAGAAGGCTAGGGAAGAGATGAATCCTGTTTCACAACGTTGGCATTGCTCTTGACACAGCAGGGCTGGCGCAGTTCATAAGTTTATGATCTCTCTTTCTCTATAACTCTCAGATTTTAATGGGATATCTCCTTCTACCTTTAATGTTCATTTTCTAATATGACTGACCAGGAATGAGTATGCTCTTTTTTGTTCTATCTCTCAAAAACATACACACCCACACCCACCCACACCCACCCACACACACACACACACACACACACACACACACACACACACACACACACACACATTACAAAGTGAAAAACACATACTAGACTAAGACAAAAATAACTTAACAATCACATTTGAACTTCAAAGCTTGGACAGTAATTCCAAGTTATCATGAACTGGGGGAAAAATAGTTTTTGGCACGGAGAAAATAAGAAATAAGTGAAGTAGAGAGCTTTTGATGTAAACTTTTCTTATTTGAAAGACAGGGAAGAAAGTGCTGTATGGGTAATGTGGGGAAAATGATGTAAAGGCTTGCCAGACAATAGCCATAAGCTACAATGGTTGAATGAGCAAAAATATTTTTCTCTTGCTGTTGATTTCAGTCACTCTAATATTTTGTTTTGTATGTATTTTCATGTGTGTATGTTTCAGTGTGTGTGTGTGTGTGTGTGTGTGAGTGAGTGAGTGAGTGAGAGAGAGAGAGGGGGAGAGGGAGAGGGAGAGAGAGAGTATTTTTCCTTCGATTTTAGGCAGATCAAAGACATTTGTCAACAGTTCTTCAAAAATACCTGAATGGTATAGAGGTTAAAGAAAAAAAATCAATTAATTTGTTTGTGTTCTTTACTACTGCTAATATGCTTCATGTTTACCAAGGGTTTTTTCAAAGTAAGAGTCTTGTCAATACAGTCATAAGAATTCTGAGCTTCAACAAGCTTTCTCATGAAGCACACATTATGATGAAAATCATTACACATTACTGAAAAGGACAATTTGCAAGACAGTTTTCTGTGCATGATGGCACCACACTCATCTGTAATATTTGAGCATTGCTTCTAAGTCATACCATACAAAATAAGTCATGAACCTATACTACTTTTGGTTTCAGAAAAACTTTCTGTCTCTAAAATATTTTTTTTGTTTGTTTGTTTGTTTGTTTGTTTCCTTTTTTGTTTGTTGGTTTGTCCAAATACATTGCTTTCATGGACTAGCAGATATAGAGAATTTTAATTATATCAAAAATGGCAATTACAAAAGAAAAAACAAAAAAAACTAAAAACATCCATCTCATCCTTTTCACACCTTGTTTGACAATTCAAACGGTCAGCTTCACTACTTTTTTTAAAGATTAACTTATTCATTTCATACGCTTAAATATACGTACACCCAAATATTCAAAACTGGCCTCAAATTACAACACAAAGGTGCAAGCCATACAGTCTTCAAGTGATTATGTCTGGATGCTGTCCTCATGTTCTTGCAGTACTCTAAAGAGAATTTCAGCTCTTTGAAAACAGTTCGTCACTCTGGGGAGGCAGGTCTTTTATGGCCATGCCTGCTGGGTACACTTTAGATGAGTAGGGAAGCCTTCTGGGCAGGTGGTCCCTCGTACCCTTCCAACTCCGCTCAGCGCTGGCCTGGGAGCAATGTGTTCTGGGCTTAGGCAGGGATGGGCCCTGCTGGAAGCCCACGGGCTTGTGAAAATCAGAGCGAGGGAGAGATAAAGAGAAAGAGCACTCACACCAAGGCCTAATCTCAACTGAGGGATGTTGTGATGCTTAAAGAATCTGGAACAAGTCCTAAAGCAAACGTAAATACTGGTCACATGTATGTGTGCAAGAATGCATGTATAAACTAGAAATATATAAAGCACATGGGATTTTTACACAGATTCTCAGACAACATTAATACACACTCAAATAAACAAATACGTCTGACTAACAATATACTTATAGCACTGCCACACAGACACACCAAATACTCTCTGCAGAGACAACTGCTGTCTCTCTTGGACACACAAATGAGTACGTAGACAGGACACATACCTTAAATGGCTGCTATGGAGAAAGCTCTTATTGAGCCCTGTCTGGAGACTATGTTGTTGTGAATGAATAACGCTGAACCTGAATGCTCATAATGATCCAAAGATATGTCAGCAGCAGTTAACCTTCGCTGCTAAATGACTAATGAAGCCCCCTGATCAATTCAGTCAGTGTCTGTCAGGCTGACCCACTAGTTATTTGTTAGCTGCAGTGAGATGAACAGTGACTTTTTTTTTTTCAACTTTTCCGTCCTTTCCTGTGTAATTATGCCCTCATTTGATGCTGTTTCTTTCCAGAAAAATTGGATGCTGAAGTGCACTAGACAGAGTGTCAGTTAAGTCTGTTTTATTATTTGAGTTTGAAAAGCACTTGGGATGTGTTCTCTTGCGTGCCCATAGCAAATGTTTCCTGTTTACTTCAGTGAGGGAGGAAAAAAAAAAACAAAAAAAAAAAACATCAAGTCACAGTTTGGACTGCAGGGGGAAACATAAATGTGCCAAGCATGTGTCTGTGTTGCCCTAGTCCTGATGGGTGCTGGCACCCTGCTCCTAGTCCCCAAATCTCAACCCCCCCGCCCCCTCCCCTCCCTTCCTGCTCCTGTGGAAAATGCCAGGTCTTGCTCACAGTAGTTTTTCAGTTGGTTGTTTGGATGTCAAGAATTTGACTTCTTTCCATCACTTTGGTTTTTGCAGAAAGAAAAATAGACCTTGAGGGATCTTCGTCTGACCTTTCAGGGCATTTGCAAATGACTGATGAATTCAGTGTCACCAACTGTCCAGTCATTCCCATTACAGAAACATGTTAGCACAGGGCAGTATGTGAGTCCCTAGCTCACTGTCTCACAGATAATAAAATTGTATGTTATGTAAATGGTGATGTTTGGTCTTTCAGGACTGTGCGCAGTTTGCTTTGGGAAAGAAAAATATGGGTGACTTGGGTCTGAGTCAAATTAGATGGATGAGTTTGGAGACCAATAGCAAATATGATTGCTTTGGGTGTATGTTTGTAAATGCTTTTGCAGGTTTATGAATAGTCAGTAGACAAACTGTCAGTCTGTCCCTGTATGTGAAAGACAGGAATTTGCAGTCATCAGTGGTAGTGATGGTGTGAGATGTGGTCTATCGATATACCAGATATAGAATACCGATGAAATCAACAGGCTGTGGACCAGATTTTTACCATGAAAACTGTGTTTCCATGGCATCTGATGATCTAAATGTGGCAGCTGTATGTAAGACTTTGACTCAGAATCCCAGGAAAAAGAAAAATGTGTCTGTGTGTGTGTATATATATATATATATATATATAAAATGAATGAAGTACTTTAATTTTACTTAATGGCTTAACGGCAGAACACTGTGTGACCAACAGTTAGAATTTCAAAGTGCAGCTAAGGCAACTTCACCAGTCTTGTACCTGTTGTACTGTATTCTCTCTTTGTTTTGCATGTCTGTGTATGTGTGAGCGAGAGTAAAATACAGGGACTGAGAGAAAGAGATAAAAGACAATGATTGAGGAAAAATCAATCTACCCAATTCTCCTTTCCTCTCTATCAGATTGAAGCAGAGCTTAATATCTTCAGATTGAAGAAACAGGCAGGGCTAGACCACTGCCACCACATCTCTCTCTCTCTCCCTCTTTCTCTCTCTCTCTGAAACACACATACATGCATACACATGCACATGCAAACACACACGCACACGCACACACACACACACTCACACACACACACACACACACACACACACACACACACACACACACACACACACACACACATTTATTGCAAACTGGTCAGGAAACAAAATAAAAATGAATCTCAAATCAAATTTGTATAAACGGAAAAAAAGTCAATATCGAATATTTTTTTCTGCTCATTAACAGTGGAATTAAATTCTGTGCTCTGTCAAAAACAAAATGTGTTTATGTTTTGACATGCAAACTAAAAGCATATGACTCTCCCAAAAACCTTGAATTTAGCTGTGTAATATCTCAACTTCTTGCAAGGGGCACCATGAGGACTGAGCTCTGTATGTGTGTGTGTGTGTGTGTGTGTGTGTGTGTGTGTGTGTGTGTGCACGCGTGTGTGTGCGCGTGCATGTGTTTGTTTGTGCATGTGCGTGTGTGTGTGTGTGTGTGTGTGTGTGTGTGTGTGTGTGTGTGCACTTGGGGGAGGGGGTAGGTGGCTGAGTGGGTAGGCGGAGGACGCAAAAGAGCCTTGCAATGTGATTCAAAACGACAGTTTGGGAGTCAAATTGATTTTCTATCTCTTTGATTAATTTATCTACCCTTAGTTGTGTGCAGGGAAATTGCTGAACGGCATTCATGGAGATTAAAACCGCAAAGCATACTTTTCATAATTTGACAGATAATTGGCATGAGGAAAGCCTTCTAGATGATTGCCCATTACTGAATTTCTTTATAGACAGACAGGGGGCATGTACATGCACACACACACGCACACACACACACACACACACACACACACACACACACACACACACACACACACACACTCTTTTACCAATTCATTCATGTCATTAATTCAATGCCTCAAGGCCAGATACAAACATTCCATATGGTCGCATGCCATGGCTAGGTTCCCTCTTAATTTAAAAGAGAGTGTCCATTTATAAGACGTTCTTATGACACAAAAAGTCTTATTAACTAGCTCTTACACAGTTTTGATTCTGCCCAGGTCTGTCAAACTACACATATCATATCTGTGTATTTGACCAGTGCAGCCAGGGTTAAAGATCAAAATGCTTGTACAGCATGGTTTAGCTCAGTTACTGTGTTCATGGTATTTCCTTGAACTTTCAATGTGGCACTTCCATGGCCTTTCAATAATTTGTTTGTTCTGAATGTCCAGATTGACATTAAAATGAATACAGAGAAAGAAGCCCATGTGCTAATACCCTTCACCTAACACCTTCAGCACAGATCTTTGCAAATCTCCTTACTTCTTACTTCATAGGTCTCTGAGATCCTCATGGAACACAGACCACTGAGCACTTGCTACTGTTCCCTTTTGTCTTGGGCATGCTCTTTCTCCTACTCTTGGGGCTCCAGAACAAAACTGGTATGAGTGAGACAGTTAGGCCAGGTCAAGTGCAATATCAAGGTCCTCAAGAGGCCCTGCCTGTATGATAGAGTAGGATTCACTGGTTAGCGAGTTAACATTGGGTTCCGCTGAGATTTATTTGAAGGTGGCTCACTTTTTAATTGAGGTGAAACACTTGAACATTTCATTTATGGTCCACATCTAACCTCTTCCAGGGCAGGTTAAGTTGAGCCTATGTTCTCCAATCAAGTGGTTAATACATAAACCCTGACTTTTAACCAATCAAAATTATAAACTGCCTCATGTTCTACTATGTACCTATTTTGTGTTGAATTATAAAGGAAACGATATATTTTTCTGTCCCAGATGACTTTTTGGGAAAAGATAAAATCCATCCAATGCATTCCATCTGAAATGTATAAGCCTTTGAAATTGATGCTGAGCTTCCAGAGTCAGAAGAGGTGACTCTCAGGATGTCCGACACGTTACTCAGGGGTAGCACCTCAATGGGATGTTTTAGTTGTAACCAGGATATGCATGGATCTGCTGCCTAAAAAAATGTACAAAAATGAATTGTAGCTTTATATGTGATGAGTGTTCTCAACTTATGATATCACGGTACATATGCATTTATACATACATGCAATTTCTTTCCAAACATCCTTGGCTAGGCAGTAGTAACTGTATGATTCATAGTACTTAGAACATTTTTGAATACCTTTAAACTCTGCATGATATTTTGATTAGTTTTCACAGCCAAAGTAGATGGCCCTAATTTTCTCCATATTTGCATTTTATGAGTAAGATACAACTGTTTGTTTGTTTGTTTGTTTTTAATGTATGCCTAGATGAACTGAGAAAGACAGAGTTGCCTTAAACTGTAGTGACGCTAATTAACCCTAAACAGGAGTGGTTGGTTTAATGAAGCCACTAACTTACAGACTTGCTTCATGACATCCTTCTGTTCATTTGTTATTAGTTGTTTATTTAATGATTAGGTCAATGTTTAGCACTGTATATCGCAGTTTAAGCACATAAAGGAATAAACAAACAAGCAATAATGCGATGGTACATGATGCCAGTCTAGCATGAATGAATAGATTTCCATTCACCCAAAGGGCCTGTGACATTTAGACAGTGCCAAAGACAAAGGCAATTCATTCCATCAAGGGATGACTTCATCATGTCATTGGCACTAAAGCAACATTGCCCTCAAAATATATTTTTTTATATTTACAACCACATACAGTATAAAGAACAAAAAAAAAACCAAAACAAAGAAAACCACGATATTCACATCCAGATTTTAATGAACATATTTTCATGAATTAACAAATTTTTAAATTGCCACCCTTAATGTCTGCCACCCATATTTTCAATACTGAAAACCACTGAGAACTCAAAATGTGCTGATCTACTAATAACCGACAATTTGTAAGCATAAACTCGGGTAGACAGCCATTCTCCAAATCATGTAACATCATGTAGCAACATGTATTATATAATGTATTTGTTAGCATGAGACAGATATAAAGTCCTCCAACAGTAGGTGTTGTTTTTCTTATCTGTTTTGGGAAATTTTAATCATTCATGATGTGAAAATGGCTCCTTTATGTGCAATAAATATTGATTTACGGCTCATACATAACTGAACGTGTTGTGGGGTATTGGTGCCTCCAGTCTGATTGTATTTTTATTGTCATCCACTTGTGAGACCTGCTGCCTTCCATCTGTGGTAACTCATTGGAACTTGATGACAAGGAAATGACCTCATGGTAATTTCAAAACTTTGTGCAGCTCTAGGCCATCTGGATCTTTTCCAGTCCTAGTTCATCTCCATCCCTCCTTTTGTTTCGTTTATGAGGATCTTTATGAAGACTTGATAGCTGTGAGGTCTTTTGAGTGTAGTATCTGTTTTGTGCTCTCTTACATCCAGGATAAACGGAAACTAGGCACCAGTTGAAAAGTTTTAATTGGGACTTCTGCCAAAAAAAACAAAAACAAAACAAAAAAAAACAAAAAAAAACTGAAATGAAGCTTATGAGAAGCAACTTATCTGTATTTTTTTCCCCAAAGATGGGCTTTTGGCTTAGCACAGCATGACCCCTAATTTATAAGAAATTAACAAATCAGAAAACAAAAGTTTGGCTCATGCTCAAGAATCATTCTTTATCGCTGACTGAGCATACATTTTGTCACTTTTTGTGGACAGGAGAAGGGAAAGTGTTCACATATAAGGGATGCACAAAATATGGGGAAAAATCAAATGAAAAAAGGTCCTGAATGTCTAAGGAAAGTAAATAACAATTATGAAGGCAGCTATGCAGGTGAGACATATTAAGCTGAATAGTATTTTTACTGTGGAGTAGTAGCTTTAAAAGAAGCATGTCAAATCATCCTTTTAATTTTAATTTAATTGTCTCTACAGAGACATGAGACATCTAAAAGAGAGGCAGTATCCAAACTGCTGGTGCATCAGGCATTAAAAAATAAAAAAAAATAAATAAATAACATGGAGTGAGAAACACTACTGAAAGTCTGAAAAGAGGAGCAGTGATAAACTCACCCTAGGCATAGACAGTCACTTAACGGATAGTTGCTAAAAACCACTAAACAACAGCTAAAAAAATGAAAGTACCTCTATTGCACAGGCTTAATTAAAACTAAAAGCTTAACAAAAACTTTTTTTATGGTAAGGCTGCCATTTCTCTCTATGTTTGGAGAAAGTACTGAGATATCTTCCACCCACATGACACATTACAGACTTTGGTCCCACTTTATATTAAACATCCCTAATACCTGTGAACTTACACAGTAACTAGATATGTAAGCACTATGTAACTACAGTGTAAATACACGCTGGTACATAGTATCTACAGCTCTAATACCTGTGTAACTACACACGTGTAACAACCCACTGAATGGTATGTGTAAGTACAAATGTGTAACAGGAAACTGGCAGCAACACTTGTTTTCACTCCAGTAAGTACACATGTGTAACAGGAAATATGTAACTACATTGTTGAATCCAGTCTACTTAAACATTAGTTCTAATTCAACATTAGAGCTCTTACCAGTGTCCTATTACACATTTGTACTTAGTCATACCATTCAGTGGGCTGTTACATGTGTGTAGTTACACAGGTGTTAGAGCTGTAGAGACGATGTACCAGTGTGTACTTACACTGTAATTATGCAGGACTTACACATCTTGTTACCATGTAAGTTCACAGGTATTAGGGACACTTAATCTCTTCAATAGCTAGAAACGCCCCTGTATCAGCCACAGTACAGTGCATCAGAATAATGTTCAATAAACTGGCAGCTTTTCTCAGTGTCACGCTTGTTGAGAGAGACTGGATGCAAGTGGAGGTCAGTCTTCATTTTATTTATATCAAACATAACGTAAAGGTTTCAAAAACTTATAGAAAGGAGATTCAGGTTTCAAGCAGGTAGACAGACCAAACGCAACATGGGGTAAACATCAAACAATTCCACACAGACTAAAGGCAAAAGTAGGAGCACTTGTACAAGACTAAACAAGGCAGGACTAAGTGAAAACAGGTGGAGTCGATGATTAAATGAACAAGCTGAACAAAGGAATCAAAAAGTAACAGACACTTTAACCAAAACTGACCGACAGGGGGGGAACGAGATGCACAGGGCATGACACTTAGCAACTAGATGCATCAAAAGTTGCAAATTCAGCTTCCTCAAGATGTTCTGATATCACAAGACAGTAACACTCTTATCCAACCTGTTGTTCTTCTTAACTTGTGGTCTTATGAATACTACGCTGAAGTCAAATGCATGCATTTCCCATTTAAAAAGTGGAATAGTTTAGCCACAAGGTTCAAAAGCATGCTTTACTACACCTCAGAATTGGGTACAAGAAATGTTATGGAATGGCCATTTAGAACTGTTCATGTTTTTGGTTATGGTTACATCAGACACTCTCATTATAGCCCTATAAAAGCTCTCACCAAAATTTTAAATTCAACAGAGAGAGGATATTAAAGCTGGGAAACCAGAAGCATGACTTGAAGAGGATCTCTGTATTTCTATTATAGAAAAGCCTACTGTTTTATTTGTAAAGACTTTTATAATAACATTGGGAAAGGATTCTTACATGCTGGCAAAGGCAGGACTTAACTATAAAGATCTTGATCCTCTGACACGATCTGCAATCAATGAACAGCCTAAACCACATTTAAAAGATAAATCAATCAATCAATAAACGTTTCATTTTGGAACTGTGACAATAAGTAAATAAACAAATAAATAAATAAATAAATAAGAAAACGATAAAGTGACAACAGTTTCAGTAGATCTCAAAGTTGGAAAACGTGACACAAAATCTATTATTTACGGTGATGGAGGAAGGAGAAATACTACAAGAACAAGAATTCCAGAAGACTCTTTTAGAAGTCTGAGATACATAGACAAGTCTGACCAAACTGAGTTTGAGTGGATTCATTGCTGGGTTATAGGAGACTCAAGGCTGTAAGACTACACACAAACTTTGGTCCCCAGTGAGCTGTTTAAAAGGCAAGGGCTTCTCAGTGAAAACTCTGTCTGAGAGATCTTGAAAGCTTAATTTGATTATGAACACACAAAAAAAGGAAGAAAAGCGAGTGGCAGCAGTCACAAACTATTTTACATTTATATGGACCAAACACTGTGGATCTCCTTTCATTTTGTCTGTCATAATGTTGTATGTGAAATCTACTGTCATGACACAGACTTACAGACCTTAATAAAAATTATTGAATACTACATGCAATTGTCACTTATTTTTCAACTTATCATAAAACCTTTTTCTGTATATAAGTTGGAGGCATTCGTTGCCTCCGATATCTGAGTCAAAAAATGTATCCAGTAAGTATATCTTACTGTATACCAATCTCTTTTGTGCTATCCATCAATCAGGCCCATCAACTTCCTGTCAAGGTGGAAACTCAACATTTCATCATTATCTGAACTGAGACTATTCACTTAATTCAATAAAGAATGGAACAAATTTACAGAGTTAAATAAAATTCCAGTTTGCACACTCAGTCTGCACAGGGGAAATTCTACAATTTATTTTGAAGGGCAAAATTCTTTCATTTTGTAAAAAGTCAAGCAAATAGAAATGAAGGGGAAAAAAGAATGGGAAAGGAAGGTACAGCATCATGATAAATTACACCAACTATAGCAAGTGACAACACTTATGATCTTCTTTTACAGGTCTAACCTGAGCTCATCAAACATTTCCTCAGAGATGGCACTTTTAATAGATCCATTTAAATGTTCTGTTCTCGCATTTTCTTATTCGTGTTGTCGACCAGGACTTTCTCAGTTCTTCATTTACTCACACTGTTCTCCACACTGCAATGTTTTCTATGCCATCTGAAAGACAACCTCAACAGGATGGCTATCCAGTGGAATTTTACAAACATTTTTGGTCAGTTACCTCATATGATTAACATTATTGGTGGTTTTAGTAAATTTATCAGGCTTTTAGGTTAATTGGAATAAATCGAAGACATCTCTTTGTATGTCTCCATAACAACTTTGGGGACTCTTCCCAAAGACAAATCCTTTTAAATGTTACCAAAGCCCTAAAAGTATCTTGAAATGCAAGTATCCTATACAATGAGAAAAAGTCAGATACAACTTTGCTCAGTTTCCTACAGTTATGAATAGTTTATATCAACAGAACTAGATGGATATCCTATTCAGAGAAAATACTGTCTCACTTCCATCAAACCTTTGCGGTCCCCTAAATATGGTTTAAAACACTTCATCAATCACTTTTCAAAGTGCAGAATTACAGTGTTGCAAGACAAACAGAAGACTGACAGAGGCTTACTTCCTTAAAGTTGTCTTTTAAATCCAAGGCATGACTGAATATTTGATTACATTCTTTCAGCATGGCTTTTGGAGATTCACCATATTGGATTGTATTTATACACACACACACACACACACACACACACACACACACACACACACACACACATATATATGGTCTATACAAAAGTTGGGTAGCACCGTACAATAAGACTACCTATCCTTATAAAGGGTTTATGAATGGTTTAAAGGGCAACCATGACCTGTTGCTTGCCAAATAGGAAACCCATATTTGTACTGTTAAGCCTCAGATCTCATTGGTTACTTACTTTGTCTTCTCCATCACCCAACATTTATACCTGTCAGCTTCATCAAATATCTGTTAATAAGTTACTAACATTTAACTACCGTCAGCATACCTTAATAAACCAAAAGTTTCATTTGGCATATCAAATTAACATATCAAATTGCCAGGTTCTTACAATACGGATTTGGCAATACTGTTTGCCTTCAATTTTTCCGCATGCTATCAGCAGCTGTCCTCATTATTTTCACAGGTGTTGATATGACATATGCTATCAGGTTGTTATGCATACTGGATATTAAAGTGGCATATTGTGATGCGTGTTGGAGGGTAGATGGGCAGAGCTTCCCAGCATGCCTTGGGGTGATGGACTGTTGTTTAGCCCCAGTTTGTTATTGTTCAGTTTATGTTTCCCATTGTGTCCAGTAGAAGTATATGTATATTGTTCTTCATGTAGCCTTTGTGTTGTGCTGTTCATTCTTGTGATAGTTTAATGTTATCCGTGTACCTTAAATGTAACTATCTGCTTGAATAATGTACTTCTCTCCTACCATGTCATCAAATTGAGTGTGTTACTACCTGGTTTGCGCTGTTGCAAAATAAAAGGCATGTTGCTGAAGGAGCAAAGGCAGCATCATCACTCTAGAGAAAACCCAGCAACTCATTGATAAATGATGATGTGTTTTACACTTTACAACAAGGCTCACTTTTGCCAGTTATAAATGGTAGTAACTCATTAATAAATGAGTTTAACATGCTGACTGATAAAGGAACATGATAAAGTAACCCAAGCAACTAACAAAGTCTGAGAGTTAACAGAATAGATAGATAAAAAGTGCAGCAGTAACTTGATCTTGCCAAATAGTGAGCCCACATCAATGTATGAAAACTGTGTTATAACTTGTTTCTAATTGTTTATTAATGATTCATAAAGTGTTCACAACCTAATTAATAACCTTATTATAAGCCATTTATAAGCCCTTAATGTAGTCTTTCTGTAAAGTGGTACCAAAAATTGCTTTCCGGTTATCCCCAAAACAAAGGCACCCTGGCAGCATGGGACAAGAAAAGGACATCCGTATTATTACACCATCTTTCTCTGATTTTGAAAAATCCTGATATCCTAACTTTTGGAAAAACAACCAAATATATATACATGCACACCTTAGGTCACGTAAACTGAATATATTTAACAATGATGGAATAATCTGAAGGCCGGCCGTCATTTTGACAGATTAGAGCGCTGAGGGCGATCTACCGTAACTTCAAATAATTCACACCCCTGTCCAGTCGGGGCAAGTGCGCATATTAATTAGCTGTTGTCTAGTCTTTTCTTTGATCTCATGTACATTGCCTCGTTGTCTAGCTGGCTTTAGCATTGGTGAGCTATATCGCTACATACCATTGTAAAATGTCAGTGCAGCTGAGTGTACAACGTTTCTTTAAAAAGCCCATAATTGTAATGAATTGTCTAATTTCGTAAAATTGCATTGTTCATACTTGCCTGTTTAGGCACAGTGGCCTTAGTGTTTTTAGTGGCCTCCGCTGACACTGCAAAAAAAAAAGAAAAAAAAAAGAAAAATATCATTCATCTGCTTAATGTGGTGTTGCCACGAAAAGTGACTGCACGGTCGGTGTCTCTTTTCATCTTTTCTCTCCATGCATAATCTATAAGTTTGTTCTGTATATTAATTATTAAAAAATGAAAATGAATGAATGAAAATTAAATGTCATTAAATGTGTCTTATTGTCATTAAAAATTAAGATTAAAATGAAGGGTAATAATAGATTATGACGAAATTTTTACCACCCTGTCTGTCAAAATGACGAAAGTCTAATGCAACCTCTGATGCACGCGTACATACCTACATACACAAACATATACCTACATAGAAACTTAGATAGATAGATAGATAGATAGATAGATAGATAGATAGATAGATAGATAGATAGATAGATAGATAGATACTTTATTCATCCGAGGAAAATTCAGGTCTTCAGTCACTTCATAATTGACAAAATCCCTTCAAGTCATCACACCCTTTAACCGAATCAGGTTTCGCACAACTGGTCTAGAGTAAAAACATTCATGACATGAGGTCTCGTAGGAACAGAAAAAGAAATGTTGTAATGGGTTGTTTAGGTACCTTTTTGCCAAGCTGCTTAAAAATTGAGAACATCAACAACAAACTAAAGGAGAAAGATACAGCTCCACACTGCTGGTTCCCAAACAGCCCAAGGCAAACAGGGGAGAAAGGTGAAGTCATTCAAAGGCAAAACAAAGTGAAAGCCAGCCACATTGTCGTTAGTTATCCTTGGCCAAAGCTCCACACCCAGGGCGACATGCCGTACCTTTGAACCTTTCGTCATTTTTACTTGGCCCCTTTTTTGTGTCATAGACTTTGTCCCGCATGAGGTGGGAGCCAATGAGGCATGTCCTCCTCATGATGGATGCCTACCACTGTTGTACATCCTCTCAGAAGCCCCAGAGAGAGTCAGATAGAGAGGGAAAGTGATGCGCTGCCTCAAATGGGGACACAACCCCAAGAGACATGATACACACAGTGAGGTATGGAGTAACATCAATATAAGAAGAACATTGTGAGTTCTGTTTTTTTTCTTTTCTTTTCTTTTCTGACACTTCCTCTCCCACTACCTTGGTGTTTCAAAGTGCTAGACAGATGATTGTGCCTGTCACCAGGATGAACACTTGTCTCAAAGTCAGATTTTTTTCCCTTCTATTTTAATTTTTTAGCTACTAGGAATGGTTAATGACAGTGAATCATACTTGAGAACACAAGCAATGTACATTTTGTTCATACAGAATAAGGAGAGAAAAGACTAAAAGGAAACTGGATAATGAAGCAGAGATGTCCATCACCCTCATCTGGAACAAACCAGTGCAAATTCAAGAAAATGAAAAAGCGTAGCAAAAACATAGAACTCTTTATCATTTGTTCTTATTGTGGTATGTTGTGAGGCTTTGTTGCTTCTCAGAGTGAGTCTCCCACAATTACCTCCTAACTTGCCCTTCGCCAATCCCTGGAGATGGTCTACTGCCTAAACAGCAGAAGAACCACCTGATTGGTCAACCAGAACCGTTCGACAGCAATCACCTGTGCTCCTGCTGCCCAATTACCTGACAGTCCATAGGGTCCTTCATTACCCACAAGCCCTAGGGCTCCTGTCAGACCTGTTCCCACAGTGCACTTCTCTAATACGTAGAGGCTGTCAACAGTGCAACTTTGCAAAACAAAGTAACTACATAAAACTAAACAATTGAAATCAATATTCTTTAAAAAAAAAAAAAATGTCCTCCTTAACCTCGTTGTATAGTCTGACAAAACTGAAGCTTCAACACTTTAAATTTTTAATGATTAAAAAAATTTAAGCTTCAAGATTTAAAATTGTTTTAATCCAGTAGTTTGATACACTAGAAAATAAGGTAATTTTCTGACAGTTAAAATAAACCTCAGGTATGCACACCTCATGCCTAAATGTAGCATGCCTGGGTTTAGACAGTCCTTTATAGTCTATGAAAGGGCACACGCATTCAACACAAATATCATCAACATTAAAAATAGAGCTAAGAGAGGCAGAACACACACACACACATACGCGCGCACACACACACACACACACACACACACACACACACACACACACTAACAAACACACATTTTAGACTGTTTAAGGTGTATTATACTGTTGCATCTTTCCAACAACTATTTACCTCCCTACAGATCCAGTCTGAAAATGTTTGTATCAACCTAATTTAATTACATAAGGCCAATAAGGAAAAGGCCAATTTCTCAGTTCTAAGAGTGAGAGAGAAAGCTAGAAAACGCAAACGAGAAAGAATAAGAAAGCACTTAAAGAGAAACGAACCTCCATGTATCATCCTTTATTGCGAGCTAAAAGGCCAAATACACCCACTGCCTTCCAGTGGGACAAAGCTGATTAAGGCAAGGTAGCCCATTGTGAGGGTAATCACTTCTCAGCTGTAAAGCAAGTGATTCTATAGCTCCATTTTCCTTAAGATTACACAGCCAGGCTCTAATCAGCTGATCCTTAATCATAGCCATTGTGCACTCAGAGTTTTCTGCACTCCCATCAGTCTGATGCCAATCCAAGGTTATAGAATAAGAGAAAGAGAGAGCCTCAGAGAGTAATCGCCTTAAGATATCCTTCTCTGACATGCCAAAGCTAATATACTGCCCATAAATGCTTTATAAATATGTAATATCATGGGATGGAGGGGCATTTTTGCTTTTTTCTAAAAAAAAAAAAAAAATAAAATCATTATTGTGATTATTACTGTTATAAATTATATTTGTTAGTATAAATTTGTTTGTTTGTTTGTACTGATCTAAGGTTCTGTAATTTTTTGAGAACTGTACACTTGAAGCTTTGTTAACCTAGTTGATGTTCTGAGCTTTTTTTTTTTTTTTTTTTCTTTCTTTCTTTTTTTTTTCCCTAAATTATTTTTTTCTCTCAGTTGTGGTTAATATGTCAAGCATTCATTTCCCCCAAAGATGACAGTGATAAGGTTACTACAATACATGTGTACCAGAGTGGTAAAAACGTATGTCTTTTAACAACACTCAGAGGTTCAATTGGCTGTAATGATTAGCAGCAATGTCCCAGCAGCCTCTAGACTGAAGAAACAAACAAACAAAAACATATAAATAAACAGAACATTATTCATACCCCACAAATCAAATTATGTGCAGATGTTGCTTGCAAGATAGCTAGTTGGGTTGGAATGAATAAAGTTTATGGTATGGTGATTGAGCCAAAATCTCCTTAGTTGATTCAGACCAATTTACTGCTCATTCCAAATCTTTCAGAGATACATCGAGGCAGAGCAGTAAAGAGCAAGCTGGTGAAAGTTTATTTGCAAATGTATTTTGTAGCGATTTTATCTTATTACTCTACAATTACAGTGCATGCAAATTAAATAAAATAAAAACAAAGAATGCAGTAAAACATATGTTTAAGATATATATCAAATATATAAACCCCTATTCCAAACATGAACATATTTTCTTTCTTTCTTTCTTTTTCCTTCTTTTTTTTTAATAGCATAATTCTTCTTATTCGGATGTTGAGGACTAAGTTTAAGATTTCATATAAACTTTTTATTTGCTGTATGACTGAACTGCTCAGAATCAAAGTTTAGCCAGGGTCAGAGTAACACCACCAGTCAGAGTAGCAGCAGTATCAGAGCCCAGAGCACCAGCTGCAGTCATACAGACCAAAGCAGTAACACAAGTCAAAGCTCCAAAGCCACAGAGAGTAATTTGCCCAATCGCTTGAACATTTCTCAATAGGAGTACTTCAGGAAAACCCATCCTTTATGTATACGGGAGAAAACAGAAGATGGGTTGGTCTGTTTGGAAAGACGCCATGTCTCTTGGTGCTCATGGAGCAGGATTGCAGAGTTACACTTTTACAATGGTAAATCCACAGTTTGGATTGAAAACTTTGTCCATATGAAAACACAAAGCAGATACAACCCACATCATTAAGAAAAAGAGTTACACGAAGACAGTCTTTCACAAAGTTGTAAAGTGGCACTTGGAACCCTACAAAAGAGACCAGAAAAAAAGGTTGGATGCAGGCTTCCTTAAGGCACAAGTGGAGGCCAAAACTTTAACTAAATGTGTCTTTGGAGCAACTTATTACATCACCAAAAACAATAGGATTTAAACAGACCACCCAAATCTTATAATTTTGCAAAGGTTAAATAGCATGCCTATGGGATGAGCACTACATTGTGATGGTGCAAAAATAATCAATTATATCTCGGAGGAAATGCTCAGTTGTTTGAATACTGGTGTTAAGAGTTGTCGGCCTAAGGTCAACATTCTCATCAATGAGATCATACATTCTGGCAAGATGCTATGTTCCTTTGAGCATCTGAGATGTGTAACTAACAGCTATGAGCTGTTAACAAAACCAACTCCTTTCTTTCAAGGCCTACTAGAACTGTTACCTACCAAGACTGAAGAGATCACTGAAGCAGTGCTTAGCTATATACTCAGACATGGCTTTGATGATGCATTCCTTAAGGGATATTTGGTTGGGTTTTGCACAGATGGAGCTTTAGTAATACTTGGGAGGAAGGCTGGAGTTTTCAAAGCACTGAAATGGGTGTTTCAGTCAT
>NC_044495.1:30994710-31009710 GCF_902362185.1 Chanos chanos
AAATGGTCTAATAATATTAGATGCCTGAAGACATTAGAACTGCTGGACTTTTCACCATACCCATGAACTGTTGTCAATGCTGATCTGTGCAACCTAAATAGCAGTTTCTCCGCTCTATGACGTCTGGACAACTGACGGTCCCCTCACTTCGGGAACCCGGCAACCGCTCCTCCCGACCACGCCTCTTCTCCGCCATTACCCCGAGGTGGTGGAATGACCTCCCCCATGCAGTCAAGACTGCGGAATCTCTTACCATCTTCCGCAGGAAACTGAAAACCCACCTCTTTAGAACCCACCTGTCCCCCAATGCCTAACCTCCCTTTCCTAAAAAAAAAAAAAAAAAAAAAAAAACCTTTGTCTTGTATCTGCGTTTGTCAAAGTATTCCAGGGGCGCAATACGAAGGGGCAATTTTACGCTCGGTCTTATTGTGATCTCTGCTCACAAGGTATTAGAAATCTGACTCTGACTGATGCACTGATTGTAAGTCGCTTTGGTAAAAAGCGTCTGCCAAATAACTAAATTGTAAATTGTAAATTGAGTAGCACTATAAATCTTTCTTTTGTTCACCTTGAACCCAAAAACACCACAGCAGTTTTATTTGAAGACTGACAGCCAAAAAAGGCTGCTAGTATTTAAAACTATCAGAGCCAATTTGTGAAGACACTAAATAACAAATTAATTTAATACAAGAACATGGAGGGTAAAGACAAACCTTAATACAAGGTGCTGGTCCCAAATGTACAGAAAATGAATTAATAAAGAAACAGGTGTTTTTTGGTTGACTTTTATGCATCAGTCTGTCTCCTTTCCTCATACCATCGGCCCTCCTGTGGAGCCAGCATGAGTCTTTAGAGCTTCATATCTGTAAGTTCTTCAAACACCTCTTCCCCATTATACAGTTTTCATGGGCCTTATTTCTAATCTATATTTTCCCAAGTGGCTGTGATTCTACATTCAAGGTGTGTTGAGCATTTCCATGTCATACATTTTAAGATGGAATATTGCATGATTATGCTATACTAATAAAAGTATTGTGTTAGTGGTGCATTTAAATGTGAGCAGCCCACCACTGGAGTAGCTATCATGCAAACATAAAAAAAAAATTAAAATACCGAACCCCACAAATACGTCCAAAGCTACAGCAAAACTATAACGGGGGCAAATGGAAGAATGGTAGCAAGTCATTTTTTGTGCTTCTAGAATCCCAAGACCATGCAAAAGCATAGCCTTAGGTTTTATGGTTATATAGACAATAATTCCATGACAATAATGAGTGAAGTTGATATTACTTCACATTACGCCATTATAAACCTTAATACTGTACCAAAGAATAGCTCATCTTTCACCAGCACATAAGGCTAATATATATGATCTAAATATGAAAAATATATCTAGTTCATGTACATTATTTTTTAAGGAATGGTTACTGCATCTCAAACTCATAACAGACTGAGTGGCCATTAAGAATTAATGTAGTAAATTAAGATTTGTGATGGCAATTGTTATGGCAGTTTTGTCACATGACTGATGTCAAGTTATTTCAAATAAAAAATCAACAGTACCATTGGGCTCTATCTTGACTATGTATGAACTGCCAGTTTAACTTTATTATATTAGTTGGAAAATATAATACGCTAGAGCAAAGAGCAAAGACTCTTTCTGATACAGACTGCATATTTGTTCTGTGGTTAATGGTGATAAAATCATTCAAATTTGAGGTTATCAGACTTATACAATGCAGTATTTGATGATGAAGTGCTTTTATTGTTGTGATACAGAAAATTGAAAAGGTCCATATTACCTTTAGAGCAGAGAAGAATGATAACAATTGTCACAGGTACTCAGACAGGCAAGATGCAGTTGCCAAGTGAACTTTAGTACAAATAATCAGAACCAAGACGCAGAAAACAGGCTGGGTTTGGTTCAGAAATCTCAGACGTATGTTGGTTTGAGCAAGGAATCGGCAACCAGGAAGCAGATTGGGGTTGTATACACATAAACAGGAACACTGTCAAACGGCATAACAACGCTAAGTAACCCAGTGAAATGAGAGACATTGCAGAGAACAGAGGAAAACAAAAGAACGTATGTACTGGGGTTTAAATAACACCATGAACAAGGATCAGGTGTATGTGTTAATCCACTGAATGAGCCAGTGGTTAAAAAGTTAGTGACACCAAGCACTGACAGACCACAGCAGAGGGAGGTGAAAATGGAAGCATGGCAGTAACTCCACCTAATGTAAGGGGATCAGTTTGACAGGCTTGCTCTGTCTGGACCTCTTCTTTCATCCTTCTCAACCCCATTCTGACTAAGTGCCGGCCATTCCACCCACTAGCACTTGCAATAGTTCAAAAAGTGAGGGTATAATCAGTGGTACAGCACTTAACAGTAGTTCATAGTACTGAGCTGCCTCTGTATATCTCCCCAAAACAACTGTTGCCCATTCCCACGTCCCATTAATAAAGAGATAATCATGGCCACCTTGGAAGCATCTGAAATGTAGGTTTCTGACTGGTCTGAAAAATACAGGGAGCCTTGGAGGAAAATGCTCTTGCAGTTAGATGGTGTCCCATCATGTCGGCCCGGAAGAGCCAGGGTTTTGTCTGAAAAGGATGAATGAGGAGGAGAAGACTGACCAGCAAAGGAAGTCTGAGATGGATTTGAGGATGAGGGGAGCTGCTGCAGCATGCATATTACCTCATTCAGAGTTGATCCGAGATTCGTCTCTCTATGGTGTTCACCAGCCAGACACCGTTGTTCAGCCAGGATGTTGCCAATAGCCGGTGTGTGAGGTGGTCTTTGGAGTATCATTGGTAAATGCATCCATGTTTTGTAGAAGAGACAGAATGCATGAGCAGGGTGAATTTTAATATAAACATTGATCAGAATGAAGTCATAGAAACCAGGACAAGTTTAGCACACTACTTTCAGACTTTAGTAAGTTTAGACAAGGAACCTGTAACCAGGAAACAAAACAAGGTCAAATGCACAGAAATAGGAACACAGTCAGATGGCAAAACAAGGCTCAGTAACGCAGAGTACTTACTCTATTTCCCTCTCTCTTTTCTTTCTCTTTCTCTCCTTCTCTCTTATATATTCAGGAGCAGATTCAATATGCCACACACATATATAGGCTCACAGACTCTTTTTTTTTTTTTTACCCTTTCATTTCTTCCATTGTACAACTTAACACAGCTGGTTGTTGTTAGACCACCCAAGCATTGCAGCGATATGCTTGAATAGTTTATCAAATCCCATTCCCTGAAGGCCATACGTGTTCACTCTGGCCTCTTGTTGAAACAGCATACCTGTGCCCAAATAAATAATAAAAATAACAACATCAGCAACACAAGAAGGCCTTGCAGGGTTGGATTCAAGCGACAAACAAATGCCTATCCTCTGCAATTCAAGTTCAGCTGCGCAAAGTTAGAGGACACATTTCTCCAGTGATTACCTATTTTGGGATGCAGGAGAAAATGAGATGGACTGCTAGTATAAAATAAAATTGATGTGAATGGGCATCAGTACCCCCACCCTCACCTATTCTCATTTATGCTTCCAGGAGATGTAAACAAGCCCTATTGTCTTCGTAGCGGGTTGCTATGGTTTGAATGTTAATTTGGCGTAGTTCATTTGCTAGACTAGGATAGCCACCTCACTTTCCATTGACTTTATCGCATGCATGCTTCAGCGAACATACCTGGTTTGCCAGTTCCTCTTGGGCAGCCAAGCAGATATTTATTTATCTATTTGTCTTTCTAGGCAGAAAGACTTTTTGTGTTCCAAAAGACACAGAAGTGCCAGTTTCAATCAAATTGCTCACAAAAGCTAAACCAGAAAACTGAACGACCATTTCCGTGAGTCAGTGGGGGGCCAGACCAACAACTGAAGGTGAAAGTTACGTTTTACGTTGAGATTTGAGCTAAACTTCCATGGTGTGTCTATGAAGGTGGCAGTAGTTCAAAAGTAGATGAATTTGAAAGAGAAAGGGCTCAGGTGAAACTCTAAAGGTCTCTGTTAATAATTACTCTGGGAATATGTCAGTTTAGATCAAAGAACTTGGAGTGGTTAAGCCTCTATTGGGTGACTGCAGGGCCACTCTTTTTTTATTTCTCAAGTTGATGCAAACTTAGCAGCGGATCTGATGACTCGACGATCAAGGCTTCCGTAAATGATGTGAGGGTATGAGAGCATAAAGGCCAGGAAACGGCGATCGTCTTGTCAGGTTTGGAACTTGGGGCTACGCATCAATAAACAATGAAGGGGGGGGGGGGGTAGATCAGAGGGAAGTATGCTCTCTAGTCTGAAAGGACCCTCATCATTAGCTGTCTATTCCATTGCCAGTGGCAGCTACAGAATCTCTTTTCATGTGCAGCAAGTCCCTCTTCTTTCCCTGATGCATCAATCCAGCTCTGGTCATTTAGGGATTGGCGGAAATTTTCCTTTCATGTCTCCTCTGTCTGTTTGGCCTATTACATTTTACATATCATCTCCAGCCACTGGAGAGCAGGCTTTTATCAACTTGTTCATTGATGTTGGTTGGAAGACGCCAAAGAAAAACCTCTATGAATTTACTGAGAAATGATGGCAATTTGTCCAATTTATCACCAATACTCTTAAGAACAACTCTACTCCTCTACATGTCTTTACGCTTTATACAGTTACAATGGGTCATTAACCAGTCTCATCTTGAGGACACATTTATTTCTCTAAAACACGGCAACAGTCATACTTGTCTGCTTGTATGACTCCTTGCAATACAAAATGGTTTTCTGAGAGGTGCATTCAAAATGGTTCAATGGTTAGGGTGGATTTTCAAGTTCCTCTACATCACTATCATCATCATAAGCAGCCGTTACGTCTCAAGTGAATGATAGTATGAACATCTGCCACCGTCTCCAATTCAAGACCTACATGCATTGATATCAGTTATGCAATTGTCACAAATAGCACTCCAGGGACAAGAATACTGGTGAGATCTCTCCAGTTGGCAGATGCTGACTATTAAAAACTTGCTCTCAATATTTGATACACTATGGAAGGTCTTACAGGGACAGTTTGTTAGGGAGCATCCATCTTCAGGTATATATTGTGTTTAAATGGCTAACAGAGAGACCAAAAAAAACGTAATGAGGAGACTCATTTTTCATCTCCGCACCTGACTATATCAACAGAGGTGGACAGTAATGAAGTACATTTATTTGAGTACTGTGCTTAAGTACATTTTTCGAGTATCTGTACTGTACTTGAGTGTTTTTGTTTTTGTTTTTTTTGGAAACTTATGACCAGTGTTAATTTTTACACATTTTTAAAATTTAGTCATAGTCTCAGTCTTTTGACTAAAATTTCCATTAAATTTAGTCAGATATTAGTCATGCTATATTGATTCAGTTTAGTCAAGAACTCACTGACTCAAATGGCACATCATTTTAGTCAACAAAAATAATATCATTTTTAGTTGACGAAATTACATTTGTCAAATTGTAACAATTTTTTAACTGTAGATTAGAACTAGAGATGCATTTCCGCCAGAAAATGCGAATGTGATTGCGCCGCAGCATCAGTGTTTGATTCATACTGGTTTGAGCTTGCTACTCGCCTCGCGGAGCGAAAGACCATTGAATCCAACTGTTAACTGCCGCTGTGTGCAATACTTCGTCGTAGCATTAGAAACCTAGAACTTTCTCCAGTCATTTTTAATGGGAAAATAAATGATCAATAATGGCAATTAAAAAAAAAAAAAAGAAAGGAGTGGACCGATCAGTTAATTGTACACAAGCCCAGTACATAGCATTAAGACAGACCTACTACCACCGCAATGGAATTGTCGTCATGAAAACTGCGGGAGTACATACGGTCAGAAAAACAAGCGGAATATTAAAGAACTGCCATATATTTGACCTTTTCCTGCCCGGTTCAGGGGGATTGTCTGCCATATAATACGAATTTTTGAAGACACGACGATGAAATGAAAGAAATGAGTTCAGATGTTTCCTTAACGATAGTTGTCTGTCTGTCGTAAATGAGCATGCGTTTTCTAGTGCTCTTTTGCAACAGTAAATGCTTACCTGTGATTGGACTAAACTGATTGACTTAGTTTATTGTATGCTCTTTGAACTGCACAATAAACCTATACTGCATCAGACTCAACATTGGACTTCTGTTGTTTTGTCTCAGGACAGGTACCAGTGTGGTGGACTCAGTCACATCTGGCCCTGACTTTGTAGTCTCTCCCACATAACATTACTGACGATAGTCCTTTCAGAAATATATGTTTTAATCTTAACAGATAAACACAGTACTATTAGGGTCATACTATAGACACAGTACTATAAGGTCACGCGAAGGCAGTGGATTCACATAGGACCTGGTCCCAATAAGACGAGGGGTAGAAGTGAAATGAACCTAGCCTACAAGATTATGACGTGTTTATCCTTTTTAAGGCCAGTCTGAGTCAACCTAGGGGCCATTTAACTGAGGCTATACACTGTCTTTTATAGAGGAAGCATTCGATTCAGCTGTGTTTCTATAGGCTTTGTAGCATATACCACAAGCTTTTTATTCTACAGGTTCTACAAGCAAGTTGGTGCATTCAGTAGGTTGTTTCTCAGTCATTAGGCTCTGTAAATGCATTGTGGTAACAATACAACAATACGTTGACATTAAAAAGAAAATGTACTTTTGAATACTTAAGTGTTTTTAAAAGCAAGTACTCCAGTGCTTTAACACAAGTAAAAATTTAACTGAACAACTTTTACTTGTATTGGAGTAATATTTGACCAGGAGTATCTATACTTTGACTCAAGTAATGGAGTTGTGTACTTTGTCCAACACCAACATAGCTATGAAATTAGGCTTGACAAAAGTGGCTACATATATCTCCCTCTCTAACCTGCCATCTGAAACATTTAGCAGCTCTTACAGGGCCCAACCACAAAGATCCCACCCCGGAACTCTAGTACTGCTTCACCTGCAGAAAAATGTTACGAAAGGCTTGCATGAGCAGTCCTCAGTAATGAATGAATCCAAATTTAAATGAAATGAGGAGAGGGTTGGGGAATAAGATGGGACTGAATAGGATGCAATCTGATCTCTTATGAACTCTACTGATGACTTCTTAAAAAGACAACACCTTAGTATCATCTAATTCCAGAGCTGTGATTTTTTTTTTTTTTTGCATGGATTTGTCTTGTTGGTCAGTGGAAAAAGAAAGAGAGCAGATGCATATTTGTGTCTTGTGTCTGAGGTATAAACTATTGACAAAGGAGTCTTAAGGAATTTTAGAAATGATTATGTTTGCAGCCAATCGTCCCACCTGTCACTCCAAACTTGTCTCAAGGTGTGAACTCATCAGGAAAGATTAGCAAGACATATGCTCTTTCAAACAAACACCTGAGGCAGTAGAATCAAAAGGAAATAAAGAGAGTGCACGACAGCTGAGTAGTTTGAATGGTAACGTATAAAGTTTCTTATGCTTGTTAATCACCTAGATTCTGCATCAGACAAACATTGCTGAAAGATGCAAAGTTGGAAGTAATGGATATTACCAATTGTTTAGTTCAGTTCGAAGACCAGTGTCAAGAACCAGTGACAATGTTTCATTATCTACCTTATGGACTGTGAGAGACACAGATGCTCCTCTCTCTCTCTCTCTCTCTCTCTCTAACCCCCCCCCCCCCCCCCCCCCCCCCCCCTTGTCTTGCAATTGGAAGAACAACAGTCCTCAGAGTATTAAACAAACATTACCAGGGCACGGTCAAGATGATGATGGCAAGTGTGATAGAGAAGATGGAAACAGAATGAAGTGGCAAGTGGCCACAAGCCAAGGAGGAGAAAAATTCTAATTCTGCCACAGGTGTGGGAAAGAAAAGGTCTCCACTCACAGAGCTGGTTTCTGGTTGGGAGGGGGGTGAAATCAGATATTTCAAAAGGCAGTCTGTCTCAGAAAATTACATGGCATGGATAAGGCCAGTAAGGTGTAATGACATCCCACATTCCTCTCACAACATGCCCCAGACCCTGAATAATGTGTATGTAATGTGTATAAATGTAGCATGAATCTGTACTCTTTAAAACTCTTACCAGTTATGGAAACATGGACTTGGCAGTATCACACAATATCTATGGCATCTTCCAAAACCCACAACACATGTGGCTCATCTGGAATGGCCTCAAAATGCACACCCACAGACACAGATGTGCATGCAAGCGCACACACACATATTATGTATATATAATAGTATAATCTTACACACACACACACACACACATACATATATATATATATATATATATATATATATATATATATACACACACACATTTACGTGTGTGTGTGCTTGTGTGTGTGTAAGATTTTACTAGGCCTCACTCGGTGCATATAGTAAAACTAGCAGGTTCACACCACTCACACATTATACATCAGACAGTCAAATGGACAGAGAGAAGAAAAAAAGTCAGTCAGAGTAATAGGTGAGAAGCCCCATGCCTCACATCGAATTGGTGACTGTGCCGTTTGACACTGTGAAATATTTTATGTGGTCAAAGAGATTTGCATGCAAGGCTGGCAAGATGCGTACTGGATTTTTTTTTTCTTTAGAAATCTTTTTAAGAGCATGTGTGTTAAGAATGTGTATCACGAACACCCTTACAGATTTAAGCACAATTCACAGTGGGCTTTTAAATGTTTTAGCAGTTAGAAAGCTCTCAGACTTCAAGAGTCTTTACACACAGAGCACAATGATCTTGAGCAAAACTGTCAGAAACCAGCCTCTCTAGCTACAATCTCACAGGCAGGTGACATCCTAGGATCCTTCACTGCTTCCTCATGGTCGTTTAGATACAGCAAATAATGACAGGGAGATTTTCAAATTGTTGAAAAAAGAAAAAAAAAAATCACTCCTGGAATTACTCGGCAGAATGATCCAGAGGCAGTGGAGCTGATGGTTGGGGCAGGATAATGGCGTGCTCTGGAGAGCGGAAGATACGAGTGAGCATTTGCTCCGTTTAGAGGCTGCAGCTGCACCTGCAGATGCACACACACACACACACACACACACACACACACACACACACACACAAACACACGTATACAAACACACAGTAATAAGAATTTTTCCGTCCCCCCATTCTCCAACTACCTTCAAAATGTTATACTTGACAGAGGATAGTTAAATACCGGGTGGGCATTCTGACCAAAGGGTTACAGTCTTCATATGTCTATGTTGCCATAGAGCTAACAGTTGAACACCTTATCAACTTTTACATCCTGATAAAAGATTTCACAGATATAACTTCAGTATGACATTTGAACCATTACACTAAGGCAACATGGATCTGAAACAGCAGCACCTTTGTTCCAATACTCTGCCAGCATTTTCAGGTAACCTGGGAACCTGGGAAACTTGCACATTACAGCTGGTAAGTTTACACATATTCACATTTGCTTTCCCTCCCTCTACCTACAGGAGTAAATTCAGTTACTCAGTCACCTTATTACGTTGGTGAGGCCAAACTGACTGTTTCTGGGTGCTCTGTCAGTCATTAGAACTCAGTTTCACTCAGACAAGAATCAGTGGTGATTTTATCTAATTGAAGTATAATTCATGCTTGAATTAGGTGCAGCAGAACACTTGCCTTAATGAGCTCGTTTAAATAATTAGCCAGTGATGCCACACACCTGGTGTTCTGAGGGTCTCCGACGGCTGGCGATGTGATGTGAGTTGAAAGTAAGGATGCAAAAGGTAGAGACTTCCAGAAACTCAACCTCTGGTTACCCTTCCAAGAATGAGTTTTCTTCAGAAACCCTCTGCGCTGTTCTGAGTGCCAAAAATAAACATAGTTTTGTTGTCGTAGTTATTATTATTTGACCTGCAATCAGAGTCATGTAAATCTTTAATGGCTGCAGTCAGCAAACTTCTAAGGAAGTGTAAGTGAAAGCAATTTTAAGAAAGCAACTATATATTCTAATGGAAATTGAACTGAAAGTTTAGGTAGCACTACTGAGGTTTAAATTGTATATTTATGACTGAGAGAGGTGAAGGAATCATGAAAGCAGATCAACAGATGATTAACGACTACAATGCCACTCAGAAATACAGATAAATTGAAAATCAAACAAAAAGAACCGTCTTTTAGTATAGCACAATTAAATCATTCCAAAGGCCCTGTTGCAATTAAAAAGCCACTTAATTGCACCACATTTGCTTGTTCCAATGCTTTCTCTTAAGATTCCTGTGTATGAATTAAATATAGGTTTTTATGAAGTTGTAATGCGAACATTAAGTGACACAGAGACCCAGAAGAAGTAATTTCTCGGCTTTAATGGAACAACAGAGATCAGGAAGTGGTCTTGCATTACAGCTCAAATGTAGTGTTACTGTTCCACATGTTCTGTTTAAAGAATCATTACATGGGGAAACTCTGTTGGAGCATTGCACCCGTTGAGTGAAAGACTGCAGACACTAAAGATGGAAGAAAAGGAGAATGGATGGGAAAAGAGAGGGAGAGAGAGAGAGAGAGAGAGAAAGAGAGAGAGAGAGAGAGAGAGAGAGAGAGAGAGGAAGGGGGTGGTGGTGCAGTGTTGGGGGGGGGGGGGGGTGGGTAGAGAGAGAGATAGAGAGAGAAGGATCATAACATATGTTATTTTGACAAAGAACAAAAATCTTTGAACGTCCTGTCCTTGTCGTGCTCTATAAAAGAATTACTCGGTGGCCCAAACCTACAGATAGAGCTGCTATATACTGGCAATATAATAATATGTAACATTTTGTCCCGACTGACATCTGCCAAAATTATAATGACAACAATAACTGCGAGTGCTGTATCACTCTTATAAATCACATTTTCACTTGCTCTATCCGAAGATGTAATAACCTTGCAGATAGAATCCAGGATGATTGGTTTGAAAAGAAAATTTCAGACCTGTTCCAAAACTATTCTCATCTGTCATGCTTCTTTGTCCTCAAACTCCCTTTCTCTTTCTTCCCCACTCTCTATCTATCGCTCTGTTTTTCTTCATGAAATAAATTGTCACTTTGTTCTGGACATTAATTGGTAGCTGAAGTACAGTAGAACACTATGTAAATTGATTTCCCAATTAAATTTCTACAAGGGAAGCACAATCTCAATCAGCTTAGAATTGCAAATAAGACCTTGGCACACATCTTACATCAATTGCTCCATCTGTAACAATGAGTTGGATTTCCATCTGATAATATCTTTGTGAACATCCACAGTGGGCCAGATGGAAAAAAAAGCAATCTTCAGTGTCCTCTCTAAAACTTTGTTTTCTTTGGTAGGTTAACACAAATCCCCAATTTTTCTCTCTTGTCATGTTCCGGTATCTCAACAATTTGGTTTTATCCTCCAATATCACACATGAAATGGCAGCTGAATTGAAAGGAAGAGAGATGGCAATCACTCCATTTCACATGGAAACGACTTTTTGCAATACTCATTCGATGAAAGTTACAGATGGTAGGTTGTGTGATGACAGAAATAAACCTCAAAAAGAATCTTAATGGAAACACACACACACACACACACACAGAGCTTTGTTCTTGTAGACATCTAAATGGGGTGAGGATAACCCAGTCAGAACTGTACATTATAAGACCTCTCTCCATTAGGGTGTATTGAAGCAATATATCTGGAGTTAGACATCTGAGACCACTGGGAATCACAATTAAAGTGGCAATTAGCTCTCTCCCATTTTTGACCCGGCACGTTTCATTTCTGAGAGAACAGTTCCCCTTTTAATGCCACTCATCTCAATGACTGATACACACATGTTGGGTTCTCAGGCACTTCTGGGGAGGGCAGGAGGGGCGGTGGGGGGGGGGGGGGGGGGTGTAAACAGAATGTTTAATTAAAAGAAAGAACAATCCAGCAAAGTGAGGTCAACGCAGTTCTTATTCAAGGCTTATATTTTGTCTCTCTGTCTACTTTTCATGTTGTAATGACCTTGTCTCCTCCCATGCCAACTTCAGCCATCACCTGCTTACTCATCATCTCTCTCGCCTGTTTTCGCTCTGTTGTAACTCACTTACTCCCCTATATATTCTCCCCTGTTTCTCTGATGCTTCATGAAGTCTGCACTTTCCCATGTGTAAGCTGAGCTAAACTTTGATTATAGTAACATAATAGTTGTCTCTTTACCTGTATCCCATCTTGTTTGAATCCTGTTCTGCTCTGATCCCATCTGTTTTTATTGCAAGTACTGTTTGTATCCTTCCTGTTCGTGTTCCTGCCTGTCTGTCATTAAAACAACCCCTTGGATCTCCGCACTTGTGTCCAGCAGTCTGGTGAATGTGTGACACATGTGAATGAATACAGTAATGGAGAGATTTATGTTATCTTTGCTCGCTCCAAAAGGTCAACCGCGTGAACTGTGGCAGATCCATAGGTTGGGATCAAATGTTGTTTTGATATGACATTGGTCTGCAGCCAACCACTTCACAAAACAAACAAAAAAAGACAAGGTGGATTCCAGCAGATGATATTTCTCTGTTGTTTTTCCTGAAAATGTTTAAGACTGGTGAAAACAGCATATCATTAATGTGCCAAAAATATATGCTTGACGTTTTTGTATAGTAAAAATTGTATTAACAACAGTGGTATTTCTACCTGATCCACAGTGCCATGTGCATCATGTTGCTCTGCGCTGAAGTTCTGAGGCCGTCTCAATCATGTACTATCTTCAGGTGCAACTGATCGACTTCTATCAAGCCTCAAGGTTTAGGGAGAGCTGCTAAAATGTGTGTAATTCAGTAATTACAATGTAATTGATTTAGACCGAAACTACTGTAACAATACTCTAAAAATGCGCCAGGCTGCTGACAAGCCAAACAGCACACAGGTGAACAGTTCAACAGCATGTTGCTCTAATCATTGTCCATATTTTAGTCCATGCATGAGCTGTCATGTCTTTCACATCTGGCACCAAAATTCTCCTCTCCTCTTCATGATGTAGACTGGTCAGGTTAACTGATGAAGTGCCTCCTCCCTATCCTCATGGGAAATAGGCCACAGCTTGTCATTTGCATGGAATTTTCCCCCCAACCAGGCCTCAGCATTTCTCATTGAAGATTATGATGGCTAACACTGATTAAACCCATTACAATATGTTAGCAGACATGTGAGAAACAGTTTGTGAACCCTTAAAAATGCTCTGACGTTCTTCATGAATATCTCCTAAAATGTGCTCTGTTCATGTAAGTTATACTAATAAATAAAGACAGTCTTATTTAAAAACACGCGCACGCACGCACACACGCGCGCGCGCACACACACACACACACACACACACACACACACACACAAAAGGTTACTTTGCTAAAGCTGAGTTAAACAAATGGTTTAAACAATCAAGGTCGTTGGTGGCAGAGTATGTAAACCTTTAAGATAATGGCCTCTTGAAAAAAGGGTAATTGGAGTCAGGTATTCCATTCAATGAGACAGGTGCTCTAGTTAATCCAACTGTGGGTCTGACCTGCCCTGCCATTAAAATAGAATTCTGCCAAGACTTCAGAGGAAGTGTTGCTAAGTTCATAAGACTGGAAAGGCTACAAAAGAATTTCTAAAGTCCATCCATCAGCCTCCATCAGTTCACAATATCAGGCAAGTAGTTCACAAATGGATGAAAAACAGCACTTTTACCACAATCCCTATAAGTGAGCATCCTACACACCATACAATTCTCAAAGAGGTGAAAGAACTCGAGGATGAAAGCTAAGCATCTGCAGGCATCCCTCGCACCTGATAACAACTGTGTTCATTAGTCTACCATAAGAAAAACACTAAACAATAGCAATGTTGCTAAAGACCATCTAGCTGTTCCACAGCACTACTGGATCTATGTTCTGTGGACAGATGAAAATCAGGAACTCTCCTGCATTTCAGTCAGAAGCTTACTTAATGTGAATATGCCTTTAGAATAATTCTGAACTTCACTAGCTGAAATACTATGAAGAATAAAAAATTGATGCCTCTCTCTTATTCACAAAGCCTACCTGTCCTCATGAGACCTGTAATCTTGCGTACCAAAATACACATTATATACTCTACAGTAGTGTTTTTCTGCTGTGTTGGGAACGGCTGTCATAACCTTACTGGACTATGCGTCACGCTAATAGGCTTGCAGTGCTCCAGTGGCATTTACACTAGCATGTAAATGCTAATTTCATGGACTCCTTGTGAATGGAGCCCACAGACATGTCTAATACCTTCCATGTTAATTGTTCCGCCTGAGGCTAAAAAAAAAAAGAAAAAGCAGGAAGAATCCCCCTGCACTACGCCCAACACATGACTATAAGCATAATGATATATAAAAAAAAAAAAAGTAGCTCAGAAATCATTAACGTGGTCATTACCTTACCATGCTAACATCGCCTCAGTACATTGGAGCCCACACTGGTGTCTAAGGTTAATCTTTTCTTTTGCCTTGAAGAGCAATCAAAATGGTTGTAACTAACCTTATGGACTGTTGCCTGGATGGAAAGAGTTGTTCATCACAATGAAATATATTAGTCCTATGGCGATATTCTGCCTCTGTCTTTTTTGGAGTATCTTTGTCAAACATGACAGTCCTGATGTTGAGACATGGTGGTGAAATGGTTCTCCACCACTGACGGTCAGGAGTTATAATTTCCTTAGAGACATTTAAAAAGAAAACAGTGTCATAAAGGGCCACTGATACATAAATATCCTCTATAGGTAAATGAAGAAAAACGAAAGCAACACGTAACAGATAAAGCAATTTTAGGATGTTTATGCATCAGAACTGCCTACAGGGAAACACAAAGACTAACTGTAAGACCAAAATGAACAGGATGGAACCAGCCTGCCTTTCACAGTTAAAATACAAGAGAGCACATTCTCTGTTTCTCTCTCTCACTCTGACATCTTTTTCTTAAATTCCTCATCTGCATGTCTTTATTGAATGTAATTCAGCATAAATGGACACAAACACACACACACACACACACACACACACA
>NC_044495.1:31012210-31022210 GCF_902362185.1 Chanos chanos
CTTCATATCCTTTTGATTTTGAGGACTGTGGCTTGTCTGGTCATTTTTGGTGGAATTTAGACTACAGTCCCCAGAATGCATCTGGAAGATCAGGTCAATACGTTAATGAAACACGCAGAGGGAATTTTTCTCTATCCACTGTTCACACTCAACTGGTTGTTGAGAACAATAGGGGCTGAAGAAGGCTTCAAGCCAGGGGCTGAGACTTCTGAAAAGAGCCGGCCAAACGTTTATCATAATGCCCATTCAGCAGCACACTGCAGGATTAGCACTGCAATGAGCTTGGAAACACTCCACATCTCTATGTCTTTCACTCTTTCCCAGTTAAACCAAATAGACATATTGCCACATTATACGCCTCTGCTCAGACAGGGCTCTGTGGAGGGCTTGTGTGGCTACTGAGATCACTGAATAAAAATGCAATTTTGTCTGTGTGCATGCGAGTGCGCACGCACGCGCACGTGTGTGTGTGTGTGTGTGTGTGTGTGTGTGTGTGTGCGTGCGTGCGTGCGTGCGTGTGTGTGTGTACATTTATATCAGGCATTATATTTTTCCTCCTCGTATATTCTGTATTATGTACTCATGCATTCATGTCCTTGCAAATTACATAGTCATCCTACATTTTTTTTTTTCTTTTTTTTTTTAATCCGTTTAGCATATGCAGTATGCAGGTTTGAATAGGCTTGTGCTGCAAATGTAAACATTTTTTATGTGAAAGACCGAATGTGTGTGTGTGTGTGTGTGTGTGTGTGTGTGTGTGTGTGTGTGTTAAAAAGAGATTGAGAGCATGCGGCTCTTGTGACTGCGGCTGCCATACTCTCTGTATTTTCCCATTTTAGAGGGTGATTGCTATGTGGATGGATTTGTCTATCTGGATGCGGTGAGTGATGGCTAGAGCTTTTAACAAGTTAATTTTCTAGTTCAGTCTCTCTGTGATTACTGGCAGACAGCACAGTCCTGGGAGAATTAAGACTTGCTATCTCAGCCACTGCATTGTATTGGAATCCCCCACCCCCCTCTCCAAAAAGAGAGATTTAGATGTTGTGTGTCCTATGCTGATAAAATACTCCATCCATACTGAGAGAGAAACAGAGAGAGAGAAAGAGAGACATAAAAGGAGGAAAAGAGAAAGATAAGGAGAAGTATTTCCATCATCATATAGGCCTTGAGTTTCCTGTGTGCGTGCGTGTGTGTGTGTGTGTGTGTGTGTGTTTGTGTGTGTGTGTGTGTGTGTGTACAGATAGACCCACAACCACCAACAGAGGAGTTGTGCACAGCAACACTTAGCAAAGACTAAACACTACCTGTGTTGGTCAGAAATAGAAAGCGTGATTTGTTTATTTATCTTTTAATTTGTTTTAAATCAGGGCAGCCCATGGCCTAGAGGTTAGGTAATCGGGCTCGTGACCTCAGTTCCCAGGACCGACAGGAAATATCCACGGCTGAGGTGCCCTTGAGCAAGGCACCTAACCCCCAACTGCTCTCCGGGTGCAGGTGTGCTGCCCACTGCTCCTGTGCCTGGTATGTGTGTGTGTGTGTGTGTGTGTGTGTGTGTGCGTGTTCACTACCAGTGTGTAAGGATGGATTAAATGCAGAGGATAAATTCACTGCTCAGTGTTCACCGTGTGTGTGTGTGCAATCACAGGATTCTATTTTATTCTAGCAAACTTCAGGACAAGCTTAGGTCAGGCTACACCCTCTCAGGTTTTGTAATGTGGAAGACACTCTGAGTAAGATCATCTTGCTGACCACAAGAAAAGGTTTCTTTTAATCACTGAATTTAAATATTTACACTGTCTCTGTATTCTTGCATAGTGTTACGTCCTTGGACGTATTTTTGTTACTGCTCGGGTGTTTCTCTCTGTCGCTATCTCTCCCTCTCACTCCCCGCCCCATTTTTCTTTTCAGATTGCTGGCGGGTCACGATTGGCTGTGGTACATCCGAGGGAATTTTAAAAGACGACGGCTGCGCAGGACACATCTGGCAGAACCTCCTGCTAAACTCCTGCTGCCGCGTCCATAGTTTTAGTGTGAAATCGTTTTGGTAACGATGTGGACTCGTGAGTCCACATGGAATGTAATTTGTAAATAGGTGTTAATAGTGGGTTATCGTGTTTGTTTCTTTTGTGTTCTTTTTGTAGTCAGCACTCGTACGGGATGGGTGCCATTTCAGTTTGATTGTATTTTCTCCTGTTTATGTTAGTTAAGGAAGGAAGATGATTTGTCTTTATTTTGGTACTCTTTTGGATAGGTTATTCCCTTTTCCCTTTAGTTAGATGTGTTTTGTTTATTGTTTTGGCCTGGCTCACCCCTGAAGTCTTTTGTGTTTTTGTAAATAATTATATATAGTAATAAAAAGCTGACTACTTTATATCGGCGTCTGTATTGGTGTTTTGGGTTCACTCGGGTGGCAGGAGAAGGAGGTTTCTTCCACTCATTTATGTTCGCCCCCACCCTAGACGGAGTCGTAACATAAATTTATGGGGCTCATGGTCCAGTGGCTCGTATTGGCTGCTGCATTTGGGTCGGGTAAGAAGTTGTTTGTTTTGGCAGTTTTCGTTTGTAGGTGGGAGAGTGATCTGAAATGGAATTCCACTTGGAGGAATTTGTTATTCGTCCAACGGTGGGACAGTTCAGCCGCTGTCACAAGTCAGATCTCATAGTAGTGGCTGATTTTTATAACATATCAGTACATAATCTTGTTACTGTGAGGTAGACAGAGGCTGTGTTGCAGGCTGAGTTGGTGAAACAGGAAGTTTTGCCAGGTCGTGACGTGGTCGACATTGCTGGTGTTGGTCTGGTGGAGGCAGGTGTCCCAGTCGAGGCGGAGGCTGACTCATTTCAGGACTTTGTGGATTAGCCATTAATACATTAAAACATATTCAGAAATAAACATGGATACATATTAAGCATTCAATTCTTCTGAAACTTTCAAGCTCTTCAGGAATTTTGTGACATGCACACACATCACAGCACATAGATATGAATGGGCTCTGCTAACAGACTCATTGACATATTACTATAAATGATTACAATGATTTACTGAGCGTGGAGTCAAAGCCCCTCAATATGATGTTCCCACATTTACTTTTCCACTTTTCTATATATAACTAGCAAATTGGTATACTTCCAAATCAGACACCTCAACGACACATTGCTAAGATCTTAATATATATATACACACACACACACACACACACACACACACATATATATATGTATGTATGTATGTATATATTTCCTGCAGTCTTCTTGTATGTGATTTGTGTGTGTGTGTGTGTGTGTGTTTACTTAAGACACTTCTCTCTGAATAAGCATGACTCCTAGCTGAGAACTGATGTTAAGGTAACCACTCTGCTAATCGACTCATCTTTACTCATCACTCATCTGTTAAATCTCTGACACCGGCAAGTCTGTTCCCTCAGCCTTTTTATTCTTCTGTCTCCAGTTTTTCCTCAGTGCCTAGCAAAGGAGACGTATGACATATCAGACGTTTACGGTTTCATAAAAGAGACTTAATCCATTCTAATAGGTCATTTTAATTCGGGAGGGTGGCATTGAATATATGAGAGGGCTTGAGGAACAGGGCAATGTGTAAGCGTGCCCAAATGCGTTAATCTGGCTTGTGTTATTATAATTCGGGGAAATAATTACCCATGGTTCCTGGGAGAGAAGGAGCGGCCCGTTACTAGAAATGAGGCAATCAGGATTTGTTGGGATGTGTGGAGGTGGGGATGGGAGGCTAAGCTGTGTTAAGCATGCGAGGAGGTCTCTCCTTCAGTGCCGTGACCCTCTAGTCAGGGGTTCGTGTCTTCATAGCTCTCCTGAAACTACTGGAGGTGAACAGAGGATTAAAGAAAGAAGAAGCATTCACTGGGGTGATCAGTGGTAAACTGTGATTTACATGAATTGTGTGTATTTGTGTGCATGTGTGTGTGTGTGCGCGTGTGAGAGAGAGAGAGAGAGAGAGAGGGGGTGGGGGGGAGTATGTCTTGAAACCTGCCTAAATGTGCGCGCGTGTGTGTGTCTGTGTGTGTGTGTGTGTGTGTGACTGTGCGGTGTGTTGAGATCTGTGTATTATGCATGAGCACGACAACAGAGATATGAGTGAGATAACGTATATATATTGACATGTCTGTATGCTTATCCATGACTGCAGGAATGAGAACGTACACATTTCAATGTGCCTGCATTTGGATGTGCATGTGCAGGCTTTCTGCTGGATGAGAGTACGTTCCACACTTAAACATTTATAGGTGGAATGTGTGAGTCTGTCCAGCTCTGAGAGAACGTCTCTGTGATTCTTTGGGAAGTATCTTTACTGTTAAATTATGTTTATGCGTGAGTCTGTGTGTATGTGTGCTTGCAGGGCAGAGGACAGCGTGAGAGCATGTCTGTCTGTGTTTAATGTAAGTGGTTTGGTTGTTGTCTGTTGGGGCAGTTGGTGTGATAAGTTTGGAGGTTAACTGGGGTCTCTCCCACTGCCTCTTACCTTTTCACCTCCTACGTCCATTCCCAGAGCACTTGGATGTTCTCATGCCGCTTGCTCCGTCTCTTCAACAACCCAGTCATACATACACATGAGGGCCCGTCGTTACTGGGAGCAGCCTGTCACCTAGCAACACCTGCTGTCACCTAGCAGGGCAGTGTCACCGCCCTTACCCGCCTTCAATGTCTCACCCTATCCTACCCTTGTGTCACCTCTATGTCAGGCTGTGTCACCTCTATGTCAGGCCGTCTCACCTCATGTCACCTAATGACAACCTTACGTCACACTATGACACCCAGAGTCACATTGTGTCAAAGCATTACACCATGTCTTAATTTGTAATGAGAGCAGAGGGGACAACTTGTGAAGAACTTACCAAGAGAAAAAAAAAAGAAAAGTAAAAGAAAGACAAGACACTGTGGAGAAGAGGAGACACCAAAGATACCCTGCCAAAGTAAGGTCAAACATTTTCAAATGTCATAAAGTAATAATGACAGGTGCCAGGATCCATATTCATAAAATGCTTTAGTGCTGCAAGTGTCTTCCATTTAGTAAACATTCTCAGATGGTTTATTAGTAAGATTACTTGAAGGTATTCTAGCATCATAGAGCATATACTTGGAAGAAAATACCTCTTTAAGAATGATACCACTTAATCTTTGTGAAAATATGTTATAAATTCTGAGACCTTCTAAATATTTGCTAGCAAAAGGGGATGTTGGGCCTTTTTAATGATATGTTTATAAGCAAACAGATGGATATAACTGTTCCACTGCAAACATTACCAGTCATGTTCATAACACACACACACACACACACACACACACAAACCACATACAAGAAGACTGCAGGAAAGGCTCACTATTTTATACCTTTTTTGGGCAAAATGTAAACATGATCTTCGTGTTAATGCTGAGACCTTTTAAAAGATGTTATACTTGCTTCAGTGTCTGGTGTAACATAGAAATAATCCATATCCTTTCTCCAACTTGGAAAATCTTATGTCATCATTAAATACTCAGGAATGAAATAAAGTGATTTTCTGGTCAAAGCACACTCAGACTGCTTGGATACTAGGACAAAATGTAGAATTTAACCATTTTGTTGAAAGATCTAGATGCAGCCAAGTTTTAGCTGTGAAAAACTGTGCTTTCCACTGGTTCCCCACTAACTGGAAACATCTCAAAGATTAAATCAACATTTATGGAACCTAAAAAGAACTTCACCGAACCACTACCGGCGGTCGTGCACACAGACACGAATGAATGACAAACAACAACAGAGCTAAAGTAAATGATTGTGAATGTTGTACCTATATCTCAAAATTTGCCACCGTATTCTGATTCCAACAGAACCAAAACACCATTAGGTTAATAATAAAAAGACGTACTTGCCATTACAGAGACCTTGCATTACAGAAAGACATTGCTATTTTAAACTGAGGTTCTGACGGATGAGACATTCTGCCTCATTTCACCCAGAAAAGGAAAGATCAGTCCATTCTCTCCCTCTCAACAACCCAATCTGACCAGTCTTTGTTCAACAAGCACAGGTCTCAGAGACAGCGCTCAGAGCACAGAAGCTTTAGAATGCGCTCTCTCTCTCTCTCTCTCTCTCTCTCTCTCTCTCACTCTCACACACACACACACACACACTCACAACACGTCCCCACCACATGGGCCTTTGCCAAAGCATCCACTTTGAAGTGCATCAAAGAGAGATTACCCTTCCCTTCCCTCCCCCTTGATAAAAATAAAGGAAAGAATGTAGAAACGAGAGAGAAAGAAGAAAAGGAGTATTTCATAAAAATGGGTTTTAATTGCCTCTCTTCCCATGGTTGGTCAAGAGAAGGTGAGGGCAGAGAGGAAGGGTCATCTCTGTCATGATCGTATGAGGCTACAGGTTATGAAAAGGATACAAAATCATCCAATAACAAAGACCTTATTGTTCTACCTGCAGCTGTTTTTAGCACTGTAACTACTGTAAGAAATCAAGATCACTTTTGTGGTAAGTGAACACACAAATGCAGAAGAAACTAAAGTAAAGCCTTTGTAATTGGTAGATTGATGGTAGATACGTGTGTGCGAGTGTGTGTGTGTCTGTGTGAGAGAGAGAGAGAGAGAGAGAGAGAGAAACAGGGGGTAAATAAGAAAGCCAGCAGAGGGCCCACCACCCCTTGAGGATTATGGGTTCTTCGTGCAAGGCAAGGGTCAGCAGGAAAAAAAAAAAAAAGGAAACTTGCAAAATCACTCCAAAACCTCTTCAGACGTCTGGACTGGCCAGACATGACTGAGTGGCTGTTTCGCCACATAAGACTACCCCCCACCCCTAGTCCTCTACCTCTCTCGTTCCCCCTTTCTGCTTTTTCCCTGATAAACACACTTACCACCAAAAAATGAACCCTGCATTACTGTTCTTTTCAGAGGTGGTCCACCGGCAGTGTGTTGAGAGCTCTCCTCCCGGGACAGGACCACTCATTACTCTGACCACATACCATTAGAGCAGCTATAGCAGCCATAATGTTGTCTAATTGGCCTCTACTTTGAAGACATTAATGATTCATTCAGGCTCTTTGCCCATATGGCCTGCGTAGAGAACGTGCCACAGAATGGAATGGAATGGAGTGCAATAGAGTGCAGTGAGAGCTACAGAGGGAGGGACTTTTGTGTGGGCTTTCTGCTGCATGATGCAAAAGCATTGCATGGTAGAGAAGAAGAGAAAAATGGGAGAATGAGAAATGGTTGGAAATAATTGTATAAATGGAAATCTTTTCTACCTGCAAGCATACTGTTAGCAGTTATCACCGTCTAATTAAGGCTGCCTTGACATTACATATATATGTTAGTCTGTGCGTGTGTGCGTGTGTGTGTATGTGTGTGTGTCTGTGTGTCTGTGTGTGTGTGTGTGTTGTGCTGTGTACCGTAGTTTAAATAAGGCTAAAGTACATTAATAGCTTTCAGCTTTCAAAGTCCGTTCTAGATGAACGGAAAATAATACAGAAGAACATCTTGGTCTTCATCGTGATAATGAAATAACAAGCGCAGTGATTGTGATGGGAATGTTTTGGCCTCATATGCTCCCATTGTAACGCCTGCTAATGTTCAAAGCAAGTGGAACACAATAGAGCTCCATATAAAATATAACCTTCATTTAAGGTAAGAACTCAACAATGAAAAGATTAAAAAAATGGAAAACATCTCCATTAGGGTTATTTGACCTCTACTTAAAGCTGTTTTGGGTAAGTCTGGCCGAAGGCTATGTTATTTAGTGCTTTATTGCAATTCAAAAGAAACTCCCAGTTTCACACAGTCTTTTGAGTTATAACGTTCAACACCAAAGACAATGTAAGTTGTGAACTTGAGAAGGTAAGTAAACAGGCACTGCTATTTGTAAGACATTCATATTAGGGGATCACACATTCCATACCATTTTAGCATTAATGAGCCTATTTCAGCTTTAACCACACATATTTTCTATTTCCAACACAAAGTATTAGAGAAGTTAAAAACATAGATGAGACGAACACAAACAAGCGGATAATTGACAGTTGCAGTGTTAAAATGTTAAAATGTTAAAATAAATGTTAACATCATTGATGGCGGCCAGGTTGTTAAGACCTGCTATAACAGCAAGAGCCTTTGGATGATATCACTGCCTGAATAAGAGTAGAGTCACGCTAGTGACGGTGATAGATCAAGCTCTTAATTCGGCACAGTGGGTGACTGCAGGGGTGTGAGGTGGAACACAGAGACACAGCAAACTGGGGCAGAACGTGTTCTCAGGCAGAGGCATAAATCTCCGCCTTACAACTCCTTCCAGTGGACACAGAGAGCAACAAGAGAGTCTCTCTCTCTCTCTCTCTCTCTCTCTCTCTCTCTCTCTCTCACTCACTCTCCCCTGTCTATGTGCGTGTGTGTGTGTGTGTGTGTGTGTGTGTGTTTGCCCCCTTGACAATTTGTGTATAATTATCTGTACATTAATTTTTAAAGAAAAAAAAACAAAATTAGGTTCATGCATGAGTATAAATTAACCTATGTAACCAAAAGAATCATAGCACTATTACGATAGCACTGAATGAAGTTTCTGTTTTTGTTTTCAGTGGTTACGTAGTATCTAATTAAACAGGACTACATTTTTTTTCCCTCTCCAATTAGGAAATGGTGATGATTATCCCACTCACATCAGTTGTTGAAACAGAAAAAGAGAGAGTCAGCTAGCACTCATTAAAGTCTCCTTTGGTGAGTCTAGCTATGTGGAGATAGAGAGACTACTCAAAGCATCTCATGCTGTGTTTCTGGGAACAGAAGCATCCAAAGGATGAGTCCAGTGACCCTATATTAGTTGTAGTTAGTCATCATTATTTCAACAGAAAGTTAAAACAGAACAAACTCTAAGAAGAGCTGTTGCTTTCCTTGTGCTCTTCATGTTTTTCTATGCTTTTTTTCTTTTCTTTTTTTTTCTTATAGAAACATGATTTTTTTTTTTTTTCTAAAAAAGGCATGAAGTTGATTCATGTTGATTCTTTGCACAGCGTTCTTCAATATAACCCCGTCTCTCTCTCTGTCTCGTCTCTCTCATTCTCTCTTTCAAGGGACAAAAAAAAAAAAAAAAAAAAAAACCTCCGGACAATGATCCCTCCTATTGGGGTAAATTCACCGAACAGCACTTGAAAAATCAAGCTATTTTGTTTCTGGAAAGCCCTGTCATTCATTAATCCTTTGAAAGTCTGAAATGTAGCATAGTTAAAGAAATGGGCGAAAGTTAAAACTAGGCGAAGAATGCGGTATCCCTTTTCGGATTTCTTGTTTTCGTGGATCAAAACGATGACTGTCGCTTCTGAATTAGGGAACAATGGTCTCATTCTGGGCCTCTTGAGACACGTGATTCTGGGGACAGCCGGCAAACTTTCTCTTCCAGGATCAGTTTCCCCCTCTCTCTGAAACGCAAGGGGCCCCTTGTTCAGTGCTAATCGGGCGAGAGGTAATTAGGCTCCACAGGACAAAGGAGCCCACACTCTAAGAGTCGTACTGGGTGACTCATTAGGAGATGGAAGATTAGATAGCCCAAGCATCAAGTGTCCCTCATAGTTCCAGCTACCCACCTGCCCATCCAGGACTACATCAAGACAGGTGATCCTGGTTTCCTTGTTCTCCAAACCAAGACCCCTGAACCCATAGAGTTACTTGACCTGCAGGAGTGGGCCTTGCTCCCCAGGGGCAGCTAATGGATGTTACAGAGAGGGGAGGAGAAAAGGAGGGTGGGTGGGGATGAGGGGGTACTGTAGTTGTGGAGTTTGGTATTAGGCGAGGTTCCTTGTGACTGCTCTTTCCTTGTACTGTACAGGTTGTGCTGAGTCAGTTCCAGCTGAAAACTGCCATTCAGAATTCACTGTAGAGTATCTGCATCTTGTTTACAATTTCTGGAGTTATCCTTTGTTTTAGATAGTAACTGGCAGTGGGGAGAGTGCAAAGGCTGTTCAATGTAAGGCTTCATAGCTGGTGCTTGACATAG
>NC_044495.1:31024710-31029710 GCF_902362185.1 Chanos chanos
GATCTACTTGAACCTAAAATTTGATGTTATGGTTAAGGTACATTTTTATTTTGAGTGAATGCCAATAAGTTTCAGGAAAAAGTGGGGAACATCACAAGTTATCACCATAATTTTATATCATTTCTAATGGTCACCAATTCATTATTTGTCTTTTTCAAGATCCAGTTGATCAATACTAAGAAACTTCTCTCCCACACACAAGAACAGCAGAATGACTCCTAGACAAAAAAAAAAAAGAAAGAAAGAAAAAAACTGAAAGATGTGAGCAGAGTGAGAGGGAAAGGAAGAGGCTGTAAGAGGATGAGAGAATAAGAGGGAGAGAGAGAAAGAAAGAAATGGGAATTGTGTTAGAAACTCAATGTGCTCGCCCCCCTCTTAAATGAAAATCCAATTTCAAGAAGGCTTGCAGAGTTTATGGGTAGGAAAAAAAACAGTCTAATAACCCTCCCCTCACCCAAAAAAAAAAGACAAGACGGGACCAAAAATGGTCTGCTGGCCGTGAGCGCTCAAACAGATGAGTTCTCTGTTCAAAAAAAAAAAAGAAAGAAAAAAAAAAAAGAAAAAGAAAAGCATTGCAAATCCTGAAGGCCCTAGAGAGAGACAATGATCTTCAATTACCAGCTGCTCTGGTCCCAATTTCAGAGAGAGAAAGGGATAGAAAGACAGGGAGAGATAGAGAGAGAGAGGGAGCGAGAGAGAGAGAGAAAAAGAAAGCAAAGAGAAGTGAAGAGAAAGGAAAGAGGAGTGGGGGGGGAGGGGAAAAGTGTAGAGGGAAAAAGTATAAGAATGATCAAGAGGAAAAGAGATTGATAAAGAGATTGGTTGCGAAAAAGAGAGAAGTGGAAAAAATTTAAAAAGGGACAGAGAGAGAGAGATGGACATTCAATGGATAGAGAGGGACAGAGGGACAGAGGAGTGAGAGAATTACAGTAGCATAAATGTAAAGCATTCTGCCATTCGCTAGGACAATGTGGTCTCTCTCTCTCTCTCTCTCTCTCTTGCTCCATCAATTTGTAGTCCTGCTAGCCTCTGGCCGCCGTTCCATTTGCAGATCATATCATCTGTAAACATTCCGTTCTGACAGCGTTACACTCCTTTGCAAGAGGCCTCTTTCTTTTCTTTTCCCCCCCTCTCTATATCCCACCAATTTGAAATGCAAAGCAAGTACATAAAACACCTTTCCTGAAGCCAGCCACCATGAAAATCTGACACTGGAACAAACAAGCAGAAAAACACCCTCTGTTTTCTCTTTCTCTCTCTCTCTCTCTCTCTCTCCCTCTCGCTCTCTGTGTGTGTTAAGTTAGCATGGCTAGGCTAGCCTCTCAGCATCAGTAAAGCCACACAACCTGTCAAGAGTGATTGTCATTAATCTTTAATCTTGCAGGATGACGTAGTGGGGGGGGGGGGGGGGGGTTGTCCAATAAGTATAATATTTGAGTTGGATTAATAGTAGTTTTGTCCAACCAACTAACAATTCTCTTCCAACAGTTATCTGCTGACATCCAGTGTGTTTATGATAAACAAATTAAACAATGTCTTTCACAATTAGATTAGAAATGTCAGAGGTGGCAAAGGAGTAATGTGACATCACACCCACAGGCAGGAATAAATGAAACAAACCAGACTAAGTGGCATGCTGGCTGGGAGTAATTAAATAATTAATTAGTTCTCTGTAACCCTATGTTAAGTTAGAGAACATACACAGGCTGCTCCTTTAACTGCATGAATTACATTTAGAAATGCAGATATTTTGTGGTCAAAATCAACCATACATGCAACAGTCTTCGCTGGCACATGAACTTAACTTATGAGTTAGAGCTGATAAAACCTCATTTTTGACCATATTGTCATTTATCGACTGGCGTAGATGGTATCCCTTTTATATGAGATGGCATTCAATACATTAGTTAATTAACCTGTATTACACAGATAAGGGCAGGGTTATGTCGGAAAGAGCGGTGATTAAACATTCTGTTGCTTACTCAATAAAATCAGTTGGTTCATCAAATATCAAAAATAGACAGTGTATCAAACATGTGCATATTTATTAACAAAATGAATAGAGGATGATGTGATGAGTGGCATTGTTCATGGCTGTGCTCCAAAAGAATTCACACCTCTGTCTCAAAATCAGACAGGTCCTTGGTCACCTGCTTATCTGCTGTTCACTCTCTTACTCTCTTTCTGTAATCTGTTATTTTTTATTACATTCAGGTGAACTGTAATACAAGATTAACTTACCACTATTCAGACATGGTTTATGCATGCTGAGCTGTTAACTGCATGGGTAGAGTGTGTAAGTGTGGATACACAAATGTAAAAATATCATTACAATGATCAGTATTACAACCAAAAGACATTCATTTTCACCCCACTCTCCATTATCACCCCACAGTGACATCACTTAGTAGCTTTTCCAGACATCTGTGACATTGAAAATATCCACAGCTGATTGGCCCGTTTTTGTGGTTCAGCATAAACAAAATCAAAAGAATAGCATGTCAAAATCAGTAAGGTAGCTCTCATTCACCCGTGTTGTCAAGTACTTTATGAACTGGTAAATACTGATACATTCTGCAGAGCGGATGTACTTTTTAATGCAGAAGATGCTTCTGCCCAGTTTTTTTCTCTCTTTAATTTCATTTCTAGGGTCATAGTCTGACTCTTTAAAATACTTCTCATCCTAACAGACAAGTAGAACCTCTACACTCTTCCGGCTCAGTATGCCTCTAAGACAAAAGAATGACATATTACCTGCTAAATGTGAAGATCATGACTTTAGGACATGCAGTATTGCCCACAGCACTGCAGTTATCCTTTTCACTTTGGTGGAAATGATAGAGTCATTGTTGGCGATCAGTCTACACTCATAGAGTAGAGAGGGTTTCATGGCTGTAACAGCTTTCTTTATTAGATTTGCACTTCCTCTTCCTCCCTCTTCCTTTTATGGTATCATTGTGTGTTGTGCTGTGGACATGCACTAGGCATCACTGATGATCTGAGCTGATTGGTTTCCCTAATCAATTATTTGCCACACTGGTCGGAGTAGCGTCATGCTGCAGGATATGCTCCCACCAATTTCTCTCTCTCTCTCTCTCTCTCTCTCTCTCTCTCTCTCTCTTTTCTGGTGACAATGATGTTCACATCACTGGGAACCAATGACTAGGTTACTGTAGCATAGAATCATTTATACTAATTTGCCTTGATCTAATAATACTGATAATGCCCAAGGGACTGTTGCGAGGGCACTGGGATTGTCTCTGTTGGCTTTGCATGTTATTCTGCATCACTGAATATGATGCGTGTATGTCTGGATTCTTCATGAACTGCCTGCTCACTACACTATGAAAAGAAATTGGAAAGTCTTAACAGCTGCAGAAACTGAGAAGTGAGAATTGTATAAGCAATAAATTGACATTTTCAAATAGGACTTAGTGTGAAATAAAATATCTATGATGACATTCAATGCCCCAGTGTTCACCACTATGCAAAATGACTAAAATATTTAGATATAAATGACATTTCAAAACACGAGTTCGCAAATTTTATTATTTTTTTTTTTCCTGCCAATTGAACCACAACTCATAACAGTCTACTTTTGTCCAAGTCAAGTGATGAAAATTAGGATAGATATTCACACATGAAGCTGTCCTAATTATAGTTTTACCATCTCTGTCAAATTGAGTTCACATGCTAGTTACTGTGAGCACTGATTGGACTTTGTTTTGACTTTCTTCTTTTTTTTTTTTTTCAAATTGTTTTTAACAAGAGAACATTGTTAGTGGTGGATGACTGAATTTACTGGAGAACAAAGAGAGTAAGATCTAAACCTCACTTAAAGAGCCTGCAGTGCTGATTGACCTAATTAAATCTGAAATACATATATATTATTTTTTTATATATATATATATATATATATATATATAATTTTTTAGGGAGCATTTTTTTAGATTTTGATATCATGTCAGATAAGTCTTTGCTTTATTTATTTCTTTGTCTCACCCACAAGGGAATAAACAGTACTTAAGATTCATCGCCAACTGCCATGTTCGTGCCTCTCCCCCCGCGTTGGTTTGAAAGTGGCGCCGAAGGGCTTCCTTAACACAAAAGGCCCGTTAGTAAACCGGTTTAATTACGCAGATCAGTCTCTCAGTGACAGCGCCTCTACTTCTCTCACGTCTTCTTTCTCTCTGTATTGTGTGCTAAAGCACACACAAACACACACACACACACACACACACACTCATGCATTGATGCAAAACACAGTCCAAAACTGTTAATGTTTGACTCTCTTGTGGCCTATTTCAGATCCTCCCCTCTCTTGTTTTTTTTTTTTTTTTTTTTTTTGTCCTGTCTCTTCTCTGTGTCTGTCTATTTCATCATCTTTTGACTCCAATCAATGATATGATGTCATTCAAGCCTGGCACTGTGTATCATGGAATCTTTTATTAATTTATTATTGTACTTGTATATGTGAAGGTCATGTCCCAAATAACTGTTATCGGTAAAGCTTTATTTATCCGCTAATTAGCAGGTATTAACTAGGAAATGAGATGGTAATAAAATACAGGTATTAGGATAGAAAGTACTAAATAATTTTCTGGTAAGTACATAGAAACCTACTAGGAAACTGAATGGGAACAACCCTAACCCTAATCCTAATCCTAAATATTTAGTTTCCTCATAGGTTTCCATGTACTTCCTAGTTAATAACTAAGCACTTACTATACATTTCTAATGGGTACTTTCTGAATAACTGTATTTTTTTGCCATCTAGTTTTCTAGTAGGTTTCTACGTACTTACCAGGAAATTATTTAGGCCTAGTACTTTCTACCAAGTTCTTTTTTTTTTTTTTTTTTTTGGCATTTTGCATTAGATCACATCAGTTATTGCCAAGTTGCTAGTATCCATGACTACAGACTTGTAAATGCCTGATGTCTGGGATCTATATTAACTCATTTTTAACCCCAGTAAAGGGCACCTCTGCCAGTCTCTCTGC
>NC_044495.1:31034710-31047210 GCF_902362185.1 Chanos chanos
GCATCTCATGGAGGCATATATCATACTGAACCTGACCACTGTGAATCAGTGCTGAATGGATGAAGTGTCAGAAATAGGTGACATTATGAGGCATTGCATGCTTCTGGCAAGTAAATCTACCACAGCCCCTCAAAATCATGAGCACCCTTATAAGAAGAACAATCTCTCTCTCTCTCTCTCTCTCTCTCTCTCTCTCTCTCTCTCTCTCTCTCTCTCTCTCTCTCTCTACCCCTCTCTCACCCACAAATACATGTACGCACGAATACATGTACCAGCACACAAGAAACTATCAAAGTTAATATATTTAAATTCTATGTATATAATAGGATACATACCTTCATTACATTTATAATGACTGATTTACAATTATTTGTTTGTTCATTTATTTATTTTGGAAACAGCAAGGTAAACTAACAATGCAGCCCAACTGAAAAGTGCTGAGAAAACAATGGAGAAAGAGAAGCAGTTAATGAAAAATTTCATTGGAAAAAAAAAAAAAAAGCCAACCAGGTGGCCCTTAGGATAAAACCATAGCTATCTGCTCCTATTTTCTGGCTGAATTTAGTGTTCAGTGTAGCGCATCACAAAGTACTATTTAAACATTTAGCAAAACATCTGGTTACTGAAGCATAACCAGCTAATGTATCTGGAAGTGGAGGGAGAGAGGAAAGAAAAAAAAAATCTGAACTGTATCCTCTGTGTTTTCTTGATCATTGTAAAAATGTATTATAAAAACAGCCTTATACAGTGTTTATTGGATAAAATGAAAATCGGGTTACATTTAACTAAAATTTTGATTGCTTAATCATGATTAATGCGCACACACACAGACACACACGCACACGCACACGCGCACACACACACACACACACACACACACAAGTTTATATTCATATCTAAGTGGGGAATTCCCTTTGACTCCCAGTTTCCTGTAACAAAAGAATACTAAACTATATTGAACCCTAACCTTTACTCTAACCAGAGAAATGTTTTGATACTTTTGGTTTACCAATAAGAACAATATACATTGGAAAAAAAACATATTGTTCCCTTAGTGGTAAACAGCATTTTGTGGCCCAGACCGATTTTGAGCCCCACACCATGAGTGTGCAGTCAGGTCACGACCCCCAGTAAGCTAGCTTTACCTAACACACGCACACATACACACACACACACACAGAGAAAGAGACAACACACATATATCCCTTGCGAAACCATGCGGATGCTCCCTGGCGACATTATTTATTTATTTATTTATTTATTTATTTATTTTATGTTATACCACAAGGGCCCCTTTTACCATCTTCTGTTTACAAGCTTTGAGGGAGGTTTTCATCATAATACTGCTGTAAAATACGCCATCGCTTCCCTGAAGAAATACGTTCACTGCCAGACAACAACATTACAATGATGAAGGACCATTCTCTCCTCTCTCTCTCTCTCTCTCTCTCTCTCTCTCTCTCTCTCTCTCTCTCTCTCTCTCCACATGACACATCCCTCTATCCTTCCATCCTGTTCTAACCCTGAATGAATGCTCTCCCTGTAAGGAGACTATGGTGAGTCTCATTTCAACAATTATACTTATGTCCAGGACCATTATAATGACAAAGCAATAGCTGGCTGTTTGCAGGCTATTCCAGGGTTCTCCACACACCTATGGAACTGTGAGGCAGCTCCGCGAGATATGAAATTGAGCGCATGCATTGCATTTTTGTGGTATCTATTGTAGATTTACACTACCATTAAACTCCTGTAGTTATTGCAGATATGTCCATGTCCTAAAAAAACTTATATACCTTAACAACAGTTACATTGCAGTGTTAGCTCTTAGGATTGGTAACCATCATTCTTCCATGAAGACTGTTTCAAGATAAGAAAAGCAGATTTTAATTTGTAATACATTGTTCATGTTTTATCAGGTTTGGGACATCCACCCACGCCTACATCGACACTCACACCCACCCATCCATTCATACACACACACACACACACACACAGATACATACACACACAGGTACATACACACACAGATACATACACACACAGGTACATACACACACACACGCACACACGCACACACATATTTTGCCCAGAAGACACCCAGATATGGCATTACAAACTCATTATAAAGTCAGTTCCACTTGACCACTTGAACCCAAAGGAACTAAAAGCTTGTCTATTGCTGATGTTAAAATTATGCTTGAGGACAGTGCTCGAGGGTTTCAAAGAGTCTCTCATAAAAAACTAGCTTAGTGTAGTCTTTGTACTATTTTCATTTAGTATTGTCTTAGCAAAACTTGTACTGTTGTGTAAACTGATCAATGATATTTTTTTTTTTTTTTTGATTAAGATGCAGGTATAAGCTCACACACTGCTAGCTACAGGCAAATTGACAATTTAAGCTCAATACAGCAAGTGATAGCTAGGAACTGTGTTTTGTTTGTTACAAATATTCACAGTTGTAAGACACAGTATACTTAATAGGTCTATTTTAAGCCCTATTCCTTTTAGTGTTCGGAAATAGAATCAGAAAGATAACGAGTTTTGTAAGAAGCCATAGCCTAGGCTGTAAGTTTAATTGGCTCGCTATATCATGAACATTACATTGTAAAATGTTTAAATACTGATTCTTCTCAGAATGAACTGATCCTTCGAAAAAATCATTATCGTGCGTGTGTGTGTGTGTGTGTGTGTGTGTGTGTGTGTGAGTGTATGTGTGTTTGTGAACTCTAGGAAATGTCACTGCAGCGTGCTGCAGGCATGCTGGGCTGGGCTGGACAAGGCAGCATCTGATTGGTTGTGATCTCTGGCTCATCTTTCATCTGACTTTGAAGGCTGAGTGAGGGGTCCTGCCGCCTACTGACAGATTGAGCATGAGAGGGTGAAACTGCTATGATGGAATACCCCTCCAGCAGCATATAGTCCCTCCCCTCTCTTTCTTTTCATCACCCTCTTTCTCTCTATCTCCCTCTCAGTTCTCTCCATCTCTTATTATTGCAAGCTTTCACCTCTTATACTTTCCTGTCTTCATCAAAGATTTTCTTCATCTCTACTTTTTTTCTCTTACTTTCTTTCACATTGTGTGTGTGTGTGTGTGTATGTATGTATGTATATATATGTGGTGTGTGTGTGTGTGTGTGTGTGTGTGTGTGTGTGTGTGTGTGTGACTCAAAGGTTGGTAGAGGTTAACTTACTATGCATTCAACAATATGTAGCAATTTTCTTATTTGATTCCCCCACCTTGTCAACTCTTCTCAATCTTTTTACTCTAATTTTTTTGTCTTCTCCTTTGTTCTTTGCTTCCTGTCAACACTCCATACATAGAATATTACTCCGTCTCCCTGTGTATCTTTCTTTCCATTCTATTTCTTTTCTGTCTTTCTTTCATTCTGTTTCCCGTCTTTCCCGTCTTATTGTATCTGTCTCTGCTCACACTTAGTTTTCTCACCTTCTTTCTTTCTCTCTCTCCCTCTCTCCCTCTCTCTTTTCAGCTCTTGCGTTTGATTAAATAAGACCTGTGGATGGGAGGACAGGGCCCTGTGGAGAGCCAGGTGCGGGATTATTAACCTCTCTGTCAGAAGGATGTCTATTTCACCACAGGCCTGCTGCGCCAAGCCAGCCAAGATGGACATCCAGACAGAACACCAAGCCAAAGGAGGAGAGAAGGACATTATCCTTTTGACTCAAATTTCCCTCTCTCTTTCACTTTCTGATGCAGAAACTGTATGCTGATGTCTGAATCCTGAAAATTTTATGAAAACAACTGCCCTTTTTTCAATGCAATAGTTAGAATGTGAAAGCCAGTTTATACAATTTGATATGTTCTGATTTCTAACAGTTTACAGCTGATTCAGGACATTGTTAGTATGCAACACATCAAATGGGCATCGAGAAATTGTCAAATCATTTGTCACTGTACAATTAAGATAGCAGTCATTGCAAAATAATCAAACCAAAGAAAAAGAAAAGAGTTACTAACCTTGTTTTCCTTAACATGCTCGCTCAATCCAAAGTGAGCAAGCTATCTATAGATTTTAACAGAGAGATTGGTAACAGTCAGCTCTCTGTGTGTCCCACCCACACTAATGTTCATTTTTCAGCATCACAGATGTTCTGTCAGCTTAGACATACCAGGTAGGATCTGTCACTTCAGAGTCTGTGATTTACAATTAGCAAGATGCATGTAGGAAGAGGTGGTCAGCTGCTTATTTCTATGAATGGTAAATTGTGCATTTCATCTAAAGAAGAATGATATGCCAGATTTCCAGAGCAGGCATTTACAGCGGCTGGGCTCAAGGATCAGGGCTTTTGATGGAGCTGTAAATGAAATGCCTCGGAGCAAGGCGTGCATAGACCGTTCCCGGGGCATCTCCCTGTAATAGACTGATGTCTTTGGTGGCATACAACAAATAAACTGCTTTAGTAATACAACTACTGATAAAACATTAATAGAGTGGCCATGAAAAAGGCATTAAATAAAATAAAAACTATTCTCATTAAGTAACTATTCTCATTAAGTTAAGTAACGAAATAGCTTTATTTCGTGCTTTGTGCATAAGTTTGTATTAGAGCTTTGACTTACAGTATCTCTGACTATGCTCATAATCAGATCAGATCACTCTATGGTGGCCCTGACTTTTGACTGAATATTGAATGTAGTCGGTCACACAAAATTACAATAATTATTCTGTTTATTTAACAAAGGACACATACTCCAAATACTCAATTCACAGTCTCCACAGTTGGTTTTCTGGGCCACATTTGGCAGTTCAAAGCATCCCTACTTCATAAATAATGAAACACATAAGAATGTATGGAAGAATGCACGAAACAAGTATCTAATGCAAACAAAATATTTCTTTTGTAATAACAACAAAAAGAGAGTAAACCAAATATAACCTGTATAAGATGTATCCCAAGGTAGTGAAGAAAATGTGTGACAAAATGAAACAATGTAGAACTATTTGATCTTTTTGTTAACAATTTTTAGGGTTCGTCCTGGATTTACAGCAAAAATCCCCTTGTTAGGCTTGTGTTTGAGTATGTCAGTAACTTTGGGGTAATGAACGGCAACATCTCTCTCAATAGATAGGAGGAGGAGGAGGTCAGAAGGCCTCCCCTGACCTCATCTGTTGCATCATTTTGTTTTCAGTAGTTTCAGCTTTGAATGTGAGTGCTCAGCTGAGGCTGCTGTAATAGGTAACATGTCGTAGATTTTGAGGAGTTGACTCAAAATAAAGACAGTTTCAAACACTTTCTCTTTTAAGATTTGCAGCATGGTTTGCATATTATCCTGGGAAAGAAATATCAGGAGTGGAACACTTTGAGTTAAGTGAATAGTACTTTCTCATCGGCACTGTAAAATTTACACACTTCTTTGACCACATGGGTGGCTGTTTCAGGTTGTTCTGTCTGCTTGGTCCAATTTGGAGGCACTGTCGAGGAGTGTAGACTAGACAGAATTGCATTCAGTTTCAAATGGCCTTTTGATTTAATCTATTTGAGTCCAAAGCTAAATCTGAGATTTCCTTTCTACCATATATTCTCTGAGTTTGCCAGAGTACAAACCTGAAGAAATTTTCTAGATCAATCAAACCGTATGGCTGCAAACTGATTTTTCTTATCACACTAAATTTAGGTTTTGAAGACAGGGAATTACTGTTTTTCAAGGGACTGTTGATAATGTTGATAAAGCATATCAACTGAAGTTCCAGTGAATCAATATTAAACATAAAATAACTGGCTTAAGGAGATGTCCTCCACTGATTTCAATGCATTTCAGTGCATTGCCTGTTTGCTTATATTAATCCTCTGAACTAACACACACACACACGCACACACGCACACACACACACACACACACACACACACAGACACACAGGGCATCTGGGGCAGAGATGTCTTGCGCAGGGCCTATGGCAGTGTTCATGGGGCATTGGGAGTAGAGAGGGGTCAAGGCAGGGTCTACATGTATAGACTACTCAGAGCAAGTCAGTTCACTGGGGGCAGAAACACCACAAATCTGACATGAGAAAAAAAGACCTGATTGTAAATAAGGAGAATTCTTTGACTTGACACTTGACCACCCTCAACAAAAAGGTTAGGGGGCTGTACCCGCCCCCCACCCCACCCCATGCCGTGCATGCCTATGCCTCAGATAATAATGAGTTCCACAGTAACCAAGCCTGACCTGGAAAAAAGACAAGAAAGTGGGAAACCCAACAGCAGCTAACCTGGTGTGGGCTTTATTAACCATTTGTTGAGGAAAATGCTACCTTTAAAAGATAACATTTAGAATTCTGTTGGTAAATTTGATATATTTAGATCATCTTGAACTATGTCTCTTTCACTCACAGCTAAAATTTCTTAAAGTTTAACGTGACTTTTTCTGTCACTAATTTCAGAAAGTTCTGGAGTCAAGAAGAATCTGACGCTGACCTATACCTCATGCTCATCTTATCAAACCTCTCCACCAGCTCCTCAAACACAGTTATAATTACATGATCCAACATGTTCTACAGGAAAGAATGACACAACATTTCACTTGGGCTGAAGTTCCTATTGACTTTAATTAGGCTATTAATATGCAGTTGGTCTGCAAAAAGGCCACGTAAAAAGGTGTGCATTATGTAATTGAAAGGGTTGAAGGCTGTCATTATGTCCCAGTCCCGTACCCTTTTGGGCCAATAATTGCTTAATAATGAAAAGATAACAATAAAGACACTAACCAAGCTTTGGGAAATCAGAGCACATTAATAGTTCAGGGGTCTTAATTTAGTATCCTGAACTTGAGTTCTAATGGGTGTAAACACTGCTAGCACTTCATCAAAAAAGCCTACAAATACTTTTTAAAACTTCATTGTAAATACAGTCTTCTGCTGTGCCTTAGCAGGTAGCCCATGTCTTATTCTGAGGAAGAATTCCTTTAGATGATGGCCATTTTTTAGAAAGATCTTGTGTTCTCCCTTATTTGCACTGAATCACAGATACCAAGTTGGGAATTCTGGGGTAATCTCATCTGTCAGTCAAAAGGAATTTGTGAAATGCATCTTATGAATTCAAACTGCAGGGTTATAAATATCGGATTGGAATAATACATCTAAGCCATAGTACTCCTGACACAGTGCTAACCAATGAACAATATCCACTATAGATTAAATATGTCAGATCTCCCTAATAATTATACTTGCTTTATTATTTTAAGTACAAAAGTTTTTTACCTGATAGGTACATATATTTGATATGTATTGTCATAATACATGTAAATATAATGTAATGTTTACATAAGCGGCAAATATAAGAACTACGGGGCATTTAACTTCATAGTAAACAATAATAATAATAACAATAACAATAACAATAATAATAATAATAATAATATAAATAAAAGTTTATTTAGAGCCCAATATCACTATTCATGGTCTCAAAGGGCTTTACATTTTATCAATTCAGCCATTACATTCCTCCTTCATATTGAAAGTTACTATAGAAATTCACAATCTTTATGCACACTCAGTCCAAGTGAACTAACATTAGAGCAACTACAGATGTGTGTGTGTGTGTGTGTAGTATGTAGGTGTAGTTGTAGGTGTATGTTTGTGTGGCTGGCCCCAGGTGTTTGTGTGTGTGTGTGTGTGTGGTTATCCTGGGTTGATATATGGGTGGAGGGCTTTGCTCAGGTGTGAGCTAATAGAGTGTCAAATGAGGCAGAGGGGTGCTAGCGCTTTGCGCATCAGCACCACAGCTGCGGCCCCCTCCAAAAGCCCCTCTACCCGTTTGACTGCGCCTAAACAAAAAAAAGAAGCTGGCTAAAAATACTCGTGTTCAAATACATGAGCACACCAAAGGAAAGGGTGAATTGGCCTATGGGTCCTCTTTAGGCCAGGCCAGTGGACATGACCAAATACACACAGAGAAATCCTGTACATTTTCAGTTTGAAGTTTATACCCACAAAATAAAAGAGGAAGAATGCCTGTCGACGTCGTGTGCTGAAAATCAAACAATCAAGCACACACTCACGCACAATCACGCAAGCATGTAAACACACAGGCACACAGCAACCCCCCAACACACACACACACACACACACACACACACACACACACACACACACACAAACTTGAGTAAAAACAACTTTAAAAGTATGTAAGTCTGTGACAATAGCAACACCAGAAACATAAAAAAGTTCTTTAAAGTTCTGTAAAGAAAACACTAACTCCTCATTTCTTCATTTATCACTGTTCTCTCTCTCTCTCTCTCTCTCTCTCTCTCTCTCTCTCTCTCTCTCTCTCTCTCTCTCTCTCTCTCCCGGGTTTTGTCCGGGGAAATCTGGTCAGGGCAGGTGAATGGCTTGGTCACCAGTGTGGAGGGCCCATCTGGGGCTGCTGTAGAAACTGCCCACTGCTTCCTGAACAGTGGAGCATATTGAAGAAGGAGGCACAGCACAGCAGAGCCCCCCTCCCTCTCTTTCTCTCTCTCCCTATCTCTGAAGAATGGATTTTGTATTTGTGCATAATTTTGTCTTAGTGGGTTTGGGGTGGGGAGATGCACAAAATCAAGATGGATTAACTGATGTATTAAAGGTAGTGTGAATCTCTCTCTCTCTCTCTCTCTCTCTCTCTCTCTCTCTCTCTACATACCTACCTTCCTATCTAGCCCTGGTGACTGTGAAGGCTGAAGTGTCGTGCTCAAGCTGTGTCAGACACAGTAGTGGAAGACACTGTCATGCTCTGAATAATAAAGAAATAAATGAATAAAATTACAAGTGGAATAGAAAACAAAAAAGGGGGATGAGAGGATTTGTAACCATGACCTCCATGAATCCCCTGCCCTCCAGTATTCACAGTGCATTGAGTTGCTCCAGTATACTCTACCTGTTTATTTGCACAACTTAGGAAGGCCATCCTGATACACTTCAAAGAAACATTTGTTTTTGTCCAGCGTTATTATTTTGCTTTTCCCTCACGTTGTGCCCCAGCTCTTTCTTTAATTGAGTGTCTTTCCATCTTTAATGTCGTGTCTCGGCAGAATCCTGTTTAATTAGCAGCCTGAGTGCAGTGTCAGACTTGGTAAGAAAGAGGGATGTACATGACACCCTCCCTGGTCTTTGGAGGCCAAACATGTCATATCAAGAGAGCAACACTCATGAGCTCCAGACCTAGTTTGTGTGTGTGTGTGTGTGTGTGTGTGTGTGTTTGTGTGTGCGCATTCATACACGTGCATGGTGCATGTGCGCGTGTGTATGTGGTTATCACTACGGATGTACACTTAACAATGCAGATTAGTGTTGGTGTATGTGTGTTTAAAGTGGACTGGAGCGTGAAAAGAAAAGGAAGGAACTGCATATGAATGAACTAAGTCTGAAGTCTCTGAGATCATGTGTATTTCTGGGTATATGAGAAGGCCTATAGAGAATGATAGAAGACTGGAAAGCAAAACAGACCGAGGGAATTAAAGCAAGAGAGAGAGAGAGAGAGAGAGAGAGAGAGAGAGAGAGAAAGGGAGAAAGATACTGACATTGAAAGGCTGAGAGAACCTGCATGTACTCACATCACTGTGTCTGAATCTCAATGCTTGATCAGAGTTGAGAAAAAAAAAAAAAAGGAAAAAGGAAAGAGTGAGATAGAGAAAAAGTGGCAGAGATGTGATGGCTTGGAGGAGTGCAGTCACGCACCGCGGCACGACCATCCAAGCGGCAAATGATGTTGGTTTAATCCAGACTTTCAGAAGAGGATCATCCTTGTGTGAGATAGTCACTTCACACACAGACGCCTCTAATGATAATGCACTTTAAAATGGCCCTCAATCGATCCCACTGCTGCCACCTAACACATATATTTTATGAAAGTCAATACATGTAGTCTCTCCTCCTCTAATATAGATAGCTGCTTTGAGGTCTATTAGGATGATTATGGATGCTGCCTTGGTAATTAAGTTGCATGATGCACTGTGCTAGTTTAAAAGGCACATGTCTTTATGGAATCGCAAGCTCTTAAATAGAACTGTGCTGCAGTATCACACGTGTTCAACGGAAAAACAGAAGAACAAAAAAATATGGGATGGGAATAAATATGGGAATGTTGCACTGTCCGTGTGTGTCAAAGTGGTATCTTATTTTGGTATAATGAGAGAGAAGGTGTGTGTAAGGCATAGTATTGTATTTGTGTGTGTGTGTGTGTGTGTGTGTGTGTGTGTGTACATTCTAGATAGAGCATAAGGTATGCATACGGAGAACAGTGTGAGTATCATCCACCGTGAATGTAAAAGAGGTAAGGGAGATAAGATCACATGACAGTCTCTCTCGTTGCCTCTTACAGAGAGAGCGAGGGAGAGAGAGAGAGAGAGAGAGAGAGAGAGAGAGAGAGAGAGAGCAAGGGAGCAAGAGGGAGAAAAAGCAGCCCAGGATGGCTTCAATTAAATGTTCCTCCACTAGCAATTAGACAAAGAGCCTGAAGAACAGGACAGAACATGTTTTAATGGAGTTTCCAATTAAGTGATGTCAAACAGTCATGTCACCAGAAAGTTCCAGTAGCAAGAGGGTGAGAAAGAGGGAGAGGGAATCAAAGCAGGCATGTGTGTTGTCCTGGTAACAGCAGTGGCAGCCAATGAGTGTTTCATCTTGAGTGTGCTTTAAACAGCGGTGGACATTCAAAGATGTTGAGCTAATGTTCAGAAATACTCCTCTGACATTCTTCTACAGCTGCTACTGCAGTGTCTGTGGGACAAGAGCAATGACAAGAGAAATCACATGCGTATGTAGGCTTCTGCATGTGCATGTATGTGTGTGTATGTGTGTGTGCGTGATTGAGTGATTCAAATAGTAGTTACATGTGGATTTGTGTGTGTGTGTTTATATAATAGTCTGCTATGTATCTTCTTTTTTGAACATTTCAGCCATTATTGTGCAGCTGGGTCACTTTTTGTATCTGTGTCTGCATTTGTTGGGGTGATACAATTATTTGTGTTTGTTTATGTATTTGTATTTGTAATTGTATTTGTATTTGGATAGACACTGTAAACGAGTTGGGTTAAACTTGAAGAAACTCAAAGAAAAGCCTGTTTTTAGATGTTATTCCATTGTATCATATATACCTTATTGCATTTCTAAAACTGCAAACTGAAAAATATGCCATATGGTCTAGCTGATCAATAGTAGCCTAAACCCTTCCACTAGACAACAGTAATCGAAAATGTGAAATAAGTACATATGACCTATTTAAAACATGTAGACTATGTAGTTCAGTAACAGCCCCGATGTGTCTAAGCACAGCACTCTTTGAACACAGCTCCCGCAGCTTTGAACACATACCACTCAACCACAACTCAAAGTAATCTTTACGTACATGTTCAGTATACACTCATTCTGTTCTTTTGTTCTCATCTGATGTTTTCACTGTAAATCCATCATGTCATTTGACACGGTCTGAGAGCTATATGCTATATGGTAATGGATGGGGTCAAGATCAAGTCTGATCTCTGAAGATGTACAATATGAATAAAGGAAAATACAGAAAACAATTAGGTTTTGAGCTACAGCTAGTGTGTTTTTTCAATGATTTTAAAGGTAGTGACCATCTGCAGTTCTCTAATAGCTTTGGCTTCCGATAAATGGAGCATTTTCCTCATTTCCTCTTGAAACTTACAGGAGCGGATCGTGTTGCTACACTCATCTGATGTAGGAAATCTGAAGCCATTTGCTTTTAGCATTGCCTAAGTGAAGCCACTCCTCTTTTCTGAAGATAAAAAAAAAAAACCATGAGTGAATCATCAGCTGAGCTGAGATGACTGGCTCCCAGCCTTAAATGGCTCTGTGAAGCTAACTGTTCTTTTCAAGAGTCCACACAAAAATCATACACCTGATGTTGCTTGTTTTTCCAGATATTACATTAACATGCCAATGTGATGGAATTAGCCTACAGCATGTATTCAGCAATCATAACACAGAGCCATGTTGAAATAACTCTTTATTATTCAAATAAATCACCATCTTTTTATTGTTGTACAATGATGAAACTACAATACCAAAGTAACTGCCAACTCAAAGTAATTTGCAAACATATGCACAAATATAGAGTAAATACTAATTCAATTTTTTGTTGTCACTATTGTTATTAAACCAGACCTAAGAGAAACAGGCTTTGTGCTCCTGACTTTTCGGCACATGGATCTCTAAATCAGACACGCTGCCTTTTTTTTTTTTTTTTGGACATGACTTAATCATCAACTGATCTGTGTTGCATATTATCAGTATTAAACATACATTTGAACTTTCAGTGACAGACTACACATTTCAATGAAGATATAGCTGCTTACATGTTTTTGTGTTGTGTAGGGACATTATTTTGGAGACGATAAGCCTAGTGCGTGTTTTATTTTTATTTTTATTTTTTTAACCAAACCTTAATACAGCCCAGCGTGCTGTAGGTTCTGGCTCGTGCATTGTTCTGTCTGTCATTGGTGTGTGGCCCAACTCTCCCTGAGGAGCTGTCTGGGAGGCCTA
>NC_044495.1:31052210-31097210 GCF_902362185.1 Chanos chanos
CTATAAGGTTTGCTAAATTCAGACATATGAAGTAAGCAGGTAAACTTAACAGGTTCTCTGTTGTTCCCAGTACTAGACACAATAGCTGAAGATCACTCAGAGTGTGGGTTGGTTGCTAACGCATGTCTAAATGAGAACAACATAAAACAGACTGTTCTCACTATTTCAAGTAACTATTCTCCTCCCTTCTTTAACCTTGAAAGTAAACTGTCTGTTCTGCTATGTTCTGGAAAGTCTGAACTCTCCTGTCCATTTGCCTTGTCTGTTTTATCAGAAATGCTATTGACAACAACACCAGCTCAACCTGGAGTGCTGTTCATTCTTAGACACTGCTTTTTGGCTTAAGCAGTGTTCACTTTAGTAAAGTTTCAAAGTATGATAAACTGTAACTTTTCTCAGCATTGTTATCCAAGGAAAGCAGCAGTCCAATTGAATATTTGGAAGGGGGAAGAAGACGCTATGGGCAGTAATGTACTGCATCCCATTACAATTTAGTAATTCCCAAGTCCCAGATACGCTTATGCTGGAATGAGATGAGGCTAGAAGCGAACTAAAAAGGAAAGGAAGACCCTTCCTCTATTCCAGAGAGAGGAAGGGGAGGGGTGGGCCTCAGTGAGTTGATGCTTCAGGCTATGCCTGGAGGGTAATGGGTTGGAGGAGAGTGAGTATACATCTCTGGAAAACATACCCATGTATTAATAATACACACATACACCCACACACACACACACACACACACACACACACACACACACACGGTTCACAAATGTATGAAAAGCACGGGTATGTATTGCTGTTTTTCACTCATAAACACAATGCTCTGAAGCCACAAACCTCCCTTTACATACACACACACACACACACACACACACACACACACACACACATATTCAGTAAGATACCACTTTAACACAATGAATAATGGAGTTTTCAAGGTATAAAAGGCACCAATTAACTCTAACAGCTTGCTACACACATCTCTACCTGACACAGTCCCCTCAAAAGTGAGAGTCTTAAAAAGAGGCATAAAGAGACGCATAAAAATCCCATGGCTTACTGGGAGCAACGCAGCGGGAATGTACACAATCAGCAGAACTCTGCAATTACTCACTTGTCTGAATGAGATACATGAGGGGTAAAAGACAAAAGGTGATAGAGAGATTGAAAAACTTGATGTTTTTGATGAGCACTCACAATGAGTACTCATTGTTTGAAATTTGAAAATATGTTTTTGGTTGTAAAAACCAAAATGACTTTTACAGTTCATTTTATGTGATGAATTAAGGAGTCTAAAATTTGAAATATTTGCAAATATTGTTTTAATAAATAAATATGTTTTGATTCAAAACATGAGCTAAATGGATTCACTCATTAACCACAACCATATGATGTAATTTAAAAACAAAAATCATTCTACAAAAGACTACAGATCAATATCATTCAACTCTCACAACATAAGTGCATTTAATAGTTTTCTTGTTTGTTTCTGACAAATAAATAATCATGGTCTTAGCTCTATTACAATATCTCATAAGCAAAAATTATTATTTTTATTATTATTATTGTTGTCGTTCTTCTTCTTCTTCTTCTTCTTCTTCTTCTTCTTCTTCTTAATAATAATAATGTAGCCAACATCAGTGGTACATCACCTAAACCATCCATGCTGTCAGGTGTCACAACCCTTTTCTACTGGATCCAGTCCAACCAAACAGCAAAAGCTGACTAATGGTAATACTATAGCCGGACTAGTTTAATCATGAAAGAACAGCAATCTGATCCTTGACAAAGTGGAAACAATGATCTGTATAGTTCACTGATGTCCCCTGGACATTGCTGACATGGTTTGACCGAGGCATTGAAGTCTATGTTGCTGCAGAGATGCTACTCTGCGATCTCTGTGTTGGAATTCATAAAACATCACCTTGGGTTAGTCTGTATTTGGTTCTCATCACCATTACAGAATATCTACATTCATGTATGGATGTGTGCTGTGCATTGTGTGTGAAACAGAAGTAAAAACAATGAAGTTTATGTACACCACCGACACATGACTAAAATACACTAAAGAGTATTCACAAGCTTAAGGACACAAATGACCTTCACCTCTGGCATTAAATACTTTCTCTGGAAAAATGTTAAATATGTGAATAAATGCAAGATGTGATGTGAAAACAAATCATTCCTTGACATAATCTGCATTCAGTTTGTTCAACTGAAACAAGGTGGTTATATATATATATATATATATATATATATATATATATATATATATATATATATTTTTTTTTTTTTTTTTTCTTTTTTTTTTTTTTTCTCTTGTCAGGCATCATACGTTAGTCTCATTAGACCTGAATAATCATCAATGCATATTACGCCCTCACAGTTACTGCTTTCCAAATTAATGTTCAAAAGTCTTTCCTTATATAGAGGGAAGCATAGCAGTGAACAAACAATTACAATATTTTATATATAGATGGAAAGACAACATCAAGAAAATAATCCTTGATTAACCACAATGTAAATGGACAGCAATAAGAAACAAACAAGATGTTCCCATGAAAGACTGGTCTCTGATCTTATAAAAGTTATACTTCGACACTATTTTAGTAGCTCGGTCATACTGGAGGTTTATGAAAATCCTGAAGTTATGAAATAACAGCAAAACCACTGACTTAGCTGTGCAATAGTGATGAAAGTGCCTGAACGCTGGGCCATTTGAAAAAGCGCTTCTGTTGTGAGGCAATGTTTTTCTTGCTGCTGTTTTGTGTGACTTGAGGCAGAATAATCTGCTGACGCTAACGCTGTAGCGTTGCGGAAAAGAAACAACAAATCTGCATTAGAGATAAGAAGAGTGTCAATCTGCCCAACTTCCTGAGCTCCCACTGATGAAGCACAGTATGCATTATCCACTCCTGCTGTAAGAATGAGGTCAGAGAAAATTACACATGTCCAGCTCACAGTATAATCTGTCCTCCCCTCTTCTCTTTTAATTGTTAATTTTAAATTCAGTCTTACCGTCATCTCTCGTCTCCTTCATTGGCTTTCTCTTAGCAGTGAGAGAGAGTGAGAGAGAGAGAGAGTCTGCATTTGTACATTTGTGTATGTGTGTCTGTCCAACTTTAATCCTCTTTGTAATTCATAGCTGGGTCAGACTCTGGATTTTGGACCAAGTTTTGCCTCACTTCTAAAACTAACAGACATGCATTTGGGATTTCATTTATTTCATTATTTATTTATTTTACGTGCTGGCAAAATACTTTAGCAAAATGGGTAAAGCTGATAAGCTAGCCATAATCTTCACTGTCCACAGAGTGAATTAACAATAAAAATCTCTCTCTCTCTCTCTCTCTCTCTCTCTCTCTCTCTCTCTGTGTGGACAAAGTACTTTAACCATGTGTGTTTATCAGCTGTCAGGCATCAGTGGTAAAGATAAACAAGCCCAGCATGGATCATTTGAACAGAAAGCGTGTAAAAGTCCTCTGGACCGACAGTTCATACACACACAAACACGCATACACGCACACACACAGAAACACACACAGAAACACACACATTCCAGAGAACAACACAATAAAAGCGCTCTTCTTTATATCTTCCTTATATCATACACAGTGTTCACAACAACACTGTGTATGAACACTTTTAAGTTACTGTATGTGGGGAAAAGTTTTGAATATTAAATATTGGTGAAATTTAAGCTGTGAGGAGTGTTCAGTTCAGTTTTAGTAGTCATACGCTATGTAGGTTTACAATATGTAGTGTTATTAGTCATATGTAGTTTAACACAGGGCCAACGTTACAATGAAATGTGTTTGATGAGAAAAACAGGTCAGCTCAACAATAAGAGCACTAGTCATATAAAATATAGAATATAAGATTTTAAAAAAATGGGATGAAATATAAATAAAGTACAACACTAATTATTGTGATAATTATATATATTATTTGATGTAGTACAAGTTGATGTGGGTAGAGTCGGAGTAATATTATTAACAGCAGTAGAATCAGCAGTGGAAACACAAACACAAGTATGAAACTGTGCAATGTAACATCGATGTTTGCATGTTTCTGAAGGGCCTATGACAATTCATTCATAGTAATTCTAATCTGAAAATGTTTTAATCAATCATACCATATAATCTATTCGTGCTGGAATTTTTTTGATGAAAAAAGAGCAAATGTGAGAGCTGGACATGTCTAATCATGTCCTTTACAAATAAAAAGGTATTGTTGTCAACTGATGGAGGAGGTCGGTTGAGGTAGTTGACTTTGTGCTAATCGGTTACTGAAACAGTCACACTCACTCACACACACACACACATGACTACAGCAATGAATGAGGCCAAGGCCTTACTGCCTTACACAGAAATACACACACACACACACACACACACACATCATATAGTCTTATTCCTCTGATTTCAGTGCCTAGCACTGTCAGAGACAAAGCAAGTACACCAGTCATGACTAAAAACCTCCACAGTCCTCTATAACTATTAATACTGGTGTCCAATTAGCTACATTTTTTCTCCTCTTCCGCTGTACAGCATGTAGCAATGACAGGTGAGGTGAAGTCTGAGCGAGAACACCGTCTCTCCACAGTCTCCGCTTTTAACCCTTCTCCTCACATACAGCTTCCAGCAAGTTTCAGAAGAGCTGTTCTAATGGTAACCTTTATAGAATGACACAGGCAGCACTGTGTGCTTATATTAACATTACACATTGCTTCCTGCTCGCGAGGAAAAAAATGGTTAGTTATACTGTTACATTTCATATCCGGACACATAGATACATAACATATTTATTGAGAGTATTTAGTCAGGCAGAGACAAAAAAAGAAAGGAAAAAAAAAAAAAAGAACACACATGCACAGACAGACAGACACACACACACACATTTATATATTTTTCACACTGAGAGAGTGCACTCATACATTTTCATCAATAAGTAATTATGAGTAATGGAGATTTTGCCAAGGTAAAGAGGACTCTGAGGATGAGGAAAATTAGAAAGAGAAGCATTAAGATCACAATATGTCTCTTTCACTAATACACACACATTCTTTCTCTCTCTCTCTCTTTCTCTTTCTCTCTCTCACACACACAAACCTTCCTTGCAGGTTCTCTGAGATTAAATAGATGGGAGACGGTCCTCAGCAGATTCCTTGAAGGAAGAGATATATTACATTTCTCTCCTTTGCCCAATATTAGACAATAAAAGCAGCTCTGGACTGCAGTTTATATCTACCCTGAACCACAGCACTCTCACCCAGCCAAAGCTCAGGTTCAAAACTGTAAAAAACATTAGTGTTTCTATATGTGTGTGTGTGTGTGTGTGTGTGTGTGTGTGTGTGTGTGTGTGTATATATATATATATATAGAGAGAGAGAGAGAGAGAGAGAGAGAGAGAGAGAGAGAGAGAACCAATATGAAACACGTGCATGTTTAAACAGAGCTTATAAAGCAATGTTGTTCTCCGCAGTAAAAGGTATTGACTTAATGCATTTGATTTAAACTCGAAATAAACAAATAGACTTTGGTCCCAACTAACTCTGAAGATTCAAATGCAAGGGGATTAATTTTGTGACACAGGTAAGTTGTGCTTCCATCACTGAGTTATTTCAAAGATAGAGTTCGTTTAAAAACCAAAAGGGGGCAGCAGTACCAGGTCCATTTGCAGCATTTTAGCGTGACTGATTTTCTGAGTAGTTGTGTCTTACAACATGGCAGCTTAAAGATTATTTGAGCCGAATTTTATTTTCAGTAATTGACTGAAAATCGAAATACAAACAAAAACCGGCTTAAAAAGGCGAAACAAAAACAAACTTCACAGGCATTCCAGCTATGACTCCACTTGACCCTTATTTAACACGCCTAAGAATCTGTGGTACCAGTGGAACTGGAAGGAAACCCATCTTTTTAACAAGCTGAAGTTCGAAGCTAACTGGAGCAAAGGTCATATGATACGATCAAATAACCATAGTCGAGAATTTGGAGCGGGTTCTCTAACATTCCACAACATGAATGGCAAAAAGATGTGCTCATTAATACAACAGAGACTGTGTTGAAAGAGCTTATCATGGCAATGTATTACTGGGTAGCTGATTGAACAAAACCAAGCGACTTTAAATTTAGGCTGAATCAGTTAAAGCGCATCGAAGATAATATCAAATATACGTTACAAACTCTCAGAAGTATGGATCCATTTTAAAGACTGTCCCATATATGTAAGCGGTGTTGCTAATGTGTGCTGTAACCCGCAAAGTTAGACATAAATTGTCACAGTCTAGTTGTCAGACTGAAATATGTTTTTGCTCCTTTTGGCTTTTAAAGTAGTCTATCTAGCATGACCCACTGAAGAACAAACAGCTGACATTCCTTTTAGTACAGTGTCATTCAGTAGGAAAATATATCACAGTTCAGGAAAGGCGAAAAGTTTCACTCCGTTCAGATTTCAAGAAGCTTAAAGAATTTATTTCCCCTAAAACTCAGCACTATGTAATCTGAGCCACGTATTCAGGAAAATAAGGAACGGCGCCTTGTTTCATACCCTCAATACTTCAAAAACCTGTGACATACAAGCAATAGACCTCGCTCTGTGCAGAGGGCTAGTTTGTCACCAGCCCAGATCACCACGACTGCAGTTGATCTTGCATTGTGTCACAACACCGCAGCGCTCATGGTGCTAATAGAAGAGCGTTGATTACAGGGCTACCTCGACCCCTCTCTCAGTACGACATAGTAGAAAACCGATACCCCCGGTGCACTCTCGCGGCAATATGCCGCCGCATGTCGGCCGTCAGGTCCCCGTCTGTGTATGATTATTCACTGGCTTCGAACAGGTGCAGCGCCGCTCAGGGAAAATGAGTGCTGGAAGCTCGCTCAGTCGCATTCCACTGCCTCAACCCCGGCATCCCTCCTCGCTCAGAGCCCAGCCTGTCCGATGTAATATAATCTGCTGACAGCAAATTGTTCACCTGTACATTTGCAAAGAAGGAGGCAGTTGTTGTCGAAGTGTCCTCCATATGGCACGGACAGGTGTCTGCTAGAGGCCGCCCACTCACACATACGCAGACCGGTACACTCGATGGTCGAAAGTTTCAGCAGTTGGAGCCATGGAGAAAAGATTACTATCTAAGAGCTGACGTGTAAACTAACGCGTTAAAAAAAAAAATAAAAAAAAAAAAAATATATATATATATATATATATATATATATATAGATAGATAGATAGATAGATAGATAGATAGTGAATCTATCTATTGCATTTACCGCCGTAGGAAAAGGTGAGGAGTTCTAATCTAAACAATGCGAAAAGAAGAGCTCTCGGAGTGATAATTATTTTTAATGAGAAAGTTTACCCTACACTGTGCTCTAAACCAACGTCATTTTTCCACTTAGTTTGCTTTGGTCTCACTCTGAATTATTAGTTTCTATTATAGGCTAATTAAAAGAAATAGGGATGCAAGGGCTGGGTCAGTACACTTATCCAGCCCACATAAATAAAAGCATCAGTCAGCGGACAGAGGGGACAGCGAAGCTGACAGACTGTGAGATAAGGCGTTCCCTGGAATCACTTCAAGGCGACGTACATCTTGCACGTTTAACTGCAGAGGAGGTGGAACTGCTTTCCTAATTACATATCCTTCAATCCTGCCCCAATTAGCTCCCTTCCGCACAGAACCTCAATCAATCAGTCACGTTTTATTAAAGTATAGCCGTGTTAGGAGCCGTCCGCATCCCAGACGAATTGAAATGATAATTAAACTGGATAGAGACAGCAAAACAAGAAACGGTTGATGGTACAAATGCGACTTGGTGACTCATTTGTTCAAATAAATAAATAAGAACTTTCTTCTTATAGAAAAACTTTTTTTTTCTTTGGTTCAAGTCCTGATGCTCAGTTATCTTGAGCAGCAGTGACAAGCCAGAAGGGGGGGTGGGGGTGGGGGGTTAAATTGTTTTTACGGTTAACATTTATGTTAACCATTGCGGTATTGTACATTTGCCATTTCTTCATTTATTGACAGCTTGTTCAACAATCACGGAAAACAGGTAAACTCCGCATTACTGCAGTTTCCCCTTATGTCAACACACTCGAGCCCCTTAAATGCATCTGGCGAGAAGCGTCACTCTCAACTCCTCTCACAATTCTAAATAAATCCCCAAGCATTTGCCGATTTCCTCTGCTGCCAAGGCGCACTAGCAATCTGCATATAGTTACTGTCACAATCGGCACACACCCGCGTCTCTGCTTCATTATTTCTCCACGCTTAAAAATTCCCTTTCTCCTGACAAGAGTTTCAGAGTTATGCAGGGCTTTCTAATGAAACGTCATCCACTGATATTTATAAGATATCGAGCCGAATACAATAGATACAATTAACAGTGATTCGAGCATTAAATCCTGGTAAGGACAAGATGATCGATGGACCGAAACCCGGACCACAGCTGTCATATTATTTATATAGGAGGTTTCCAATTCTATGTGCCATCACAGAAATGATGGGACAAAGTGTATAAATCTTTTCCACACGCTGAAAATGGCACATAAATTCCCTGGTGAATAAATCTAGCAAGGAAACATTGGCACCCGTTCCCCTACACCTATGTAAGACCTAAATCAAATCTATCTGCATAGCCTGGTGTGAACATACTGATAAACATTCATTATGGGTGTGACCCATGGCACATCACATGGTTTTTATATAGGTGTCAAAATAAACAATACCAATACTAACAAAACTATTAGGGGAATAATGAAGGGGATTCTGGACATAAGGTAAAACACACACACACACGCACACACACATAAACATACCCTTCACCTCCTTCAACTAAGCTCTATAGAGCAATGTGTCTGCAAATATATCGTGGCCTCTTCTCTAAAGAGAAGGTAAGGTAGGCCAGGACTGAACAGAATGTCAACTCACGTGGGTTTTAAATCACTTCCCACCAACATCTATCTCTCATCCTACAGTGGATGAGGTCATCACACCAAAAACACACTGGCTGACGGCCATTCCACGACTTAATGAATATCCATCTCAGTATGCCCTTCCCTCCCACAATGCTCCTCTCTATGTGTTCAGTACCCAGCAGAAGGTCAAACACACTATCACTACAGATAAGAAGCTCTTGGTGCAACGCTGGAAGAGAGAGAGAGAGAGAGAGAGAGAGAGAGAGAGAGAGAGAGAGAGAGAAGGTCATATCACAGACTTTCATTTGATATGGGTCAAGGTTACAATCCACCCCTGCAGAGTTGAAATAAGAGAAACAGAATTCTGTTATCTAGTACTGCCAGTCAGACACTTCTCATTAAAATATCCCATAAACACTTCAGCGGATAAGACGCATCAGAAGATGAGTTGTGTAAGGGTCTGATGGAGTTTTGCTGTAACAAGGTGTATGATTTGTTTCTATCTGGCTTCAGTGACTGCATATGGTAAGAAGACGAAGTCTACCATATAGAGGAGAATGACACAGAATAACCTTGTAGATAAACAATTGATTGGAGATGACCCTAGAAAATAGGATCACCACATTATCCATATATTAGTATACTAATCCCCTGCCCCTGCAAGATAATGCATGTTATTTCTTCATGGTGCATGTATTTTTTTGTATCATCATAGTGAATATATATCACGCAGTGATGCGTTATCACTTCGTATAGCATGTTTGTTCAATCTGCAATCAGTTATGTTCCAGGATAAAGATGATTTTTTTCCCCAGATTCTTCAGTGTGCCCCACTCTCAGGTCTCTAAATTAGTGGTGTTAATTGCTGAGGACCCCTACTTGGAACAAGGTTTAAAGGAATTAATTTTATACTGGAGCCCTAAAAATTTCTTTAGTCTTGCCTCTCTTGCTAACTGGGACGTGTTCACTAGTGTATATGTCAGATTCAAGATAGGCAAATCTATATGAATGAATGGGGAAAGAAACAGGGGGATGAAAGAGACAAAGGAAGAAAGAGAAGAGAAAAAGAGTGCATTCAGTCATTTGCTTCATAAATGCAGAGTCTGGTGTCCCCTTTCTCTGTCCCTTGTGTTTATTTGTTGCTCCTCTTTTTCTTTTTTTTTCTATTTCTAGTGCCTGTCTTTCTCTCATGTTCACTGTTGTCTCACTGTCTGCCTGTCTCACTTCATCTTAATCTCTTTGTCTCCCATACTCTTTTTTTTTAGTTCTTCTTTTACGTTCAATCTCTACTTCTCACATCATTTGTGCAGTTTCTGCACTGTCTTATAGGATCACCAACCCCCCTTCTCACCAACCCCACCCCACTCCCCCCAACACACACACACACGCACGCACACACCATCTTTGAAACACCATCTTTGCAAACACCTTGACAGACTATCTCCTGATGCACGACAACACAGACAAATCGCATTACTCACACTCTGCTTTGCCACAGAGACTCCCACTGTCAAGTGTGTGTGTGTGTGTGTGTGTGTGTGTGTGTGTGTGTGTGTACAAGTGTATGTACAGACATAGAGGAAATCTGCTGGAGCTCTGTGTGGAAAGCAGAGGTTGAGCCAGCGTTATGTAGTGAGCTGGATTTTGGGGAGGAGATAAGGGGACAGGTGAGAGTGTCACAGGGTATTAGGGAGGGGCTGGAGTATTGTTTCTTATGATACAGTCCTGAGGGAATACAGTCATAGGACAGAAAGAGAGTGGGAAAACATGTTTGTGTCTACTCTCTGTCTGTGGTTTGATTGAAATGTGTACAACTCTGGAATTACCACCAAGGGCACATTCCACTAGTCTGTCCCCTCAGCGTGCCACATCTTCCTCTGCCTTGGCCAGGCTACACCCCTACCCTCTGGCTGACAGTGATGGAGAGAGAGCTAGCACAGCGGATCAAAGGGGGCTGAGTACAGTGGTGACACAGAGCTGCCCTCAGGGTTGAACCTCCCTCTTTCCTGTCCTCCATCCAGCCCTCTGTTCTTCTCTTTGCTCCTCCATCCATCCATCATTCCATCCCTCGGTGTGTAGGGTAATGAGATGCTAATTTAGACATGGGAAGGGGGGAAAAAAAAGTTATTTCTCTTTTGTGTTACTAACATTAGCATTTTGCATATCATTAATATCTTCAATCTACACTATTATTATCATTCTTCATCAGAGTAGTTGTGAACAATGTTTCCATCATCATTATCTTCACTGTCAACACTATAGTTTCACTTAGTTTGCTGTAGTTTCTTCACTTTGTGTGAAGGAGGATCCTTGTGCTGAAAACAAGCAGCCTTGGATAGTTGAAATTCAAATGCATGCGCTGTTTCTAATCATTATACAGAGATGTGCACCGGTAGGCTAATCTCCATTTTAACATTACATACAGACCCTGCAGATATGTGCTTTCCTGGTGCAGAGCACAGCTCAGGCTGAGAGCTCCTGAGAAAACGCAGTCAACCTTAGCAAAGTGAGAAAGAGAGAGAGAGAGAGAGAGAGAGAGAGAGAGAGAGGAGGACAGACAGACATAGACAGACAGAGAGAATAAATAAATTAGGTGCTTCCGTCACATATGTCAGTGATGATCGTAACAGTCGTAGAAATATTATGAACCATAAACATGCCAATTTTGTACATCATAGAGAAATAATTATAATCATACTGTAAGTGCTTTGAATCATATATAGACATGACATGGCACCTCTGTTTAAAAAATCACGTTGAAATATTTTAACATGAAGATTTTTTTTTTTTTTTTTTTTTTTTTTCCAATTGCATATTTCATAGAGATGAGAACATTTACAAGCATTCTTATGAGGATTTGAATTTGTCAACATCAGCTGCAAACCACATTCCGTGAATATCCGTCCACCCATAAAATGAAGTGAAATTAATTATCTAAAAATATAAAAGTGATTCCTCTATCAACAACTGTTATTTCCACTATTTATCATCTTACCATAGTTTACGTCACACCGTTTATTGTAGCATCTCACTTATAAAGTTAATTTTATTTACATCTACAAAATAAGCAAGTAAACAACTTGAGTGGTTCCTATTTTCCTTTTCAAAATCACTCTGTAATTTCTCTAAAACAATTTATATCACATTCATACAGCAGTTCATTCAGGAGCAGTCTGTACAATTTTCAAACTGCTCTCTCCTCCTCTCTTTAACTCTCCTTCCATCCTACATCAGGTTGCCTTCATTGCAGCCTAGGTTTGTCTAGGTTTGTAGTCAGCAGGTAGAGGCTCATTTCAAATGCTTCTATCACCCCCCCCCCCCCACACACACACACACACACACACACAGACACACACATTAGACACTTCATTTGCCTGCATGGGCCGAGCTGATATTTACAGCAGCGGTGCCGATCATTGCGCTGCTGCTGGTGTGAAGGCTATTTCTTCTGCTGTGCTCTGAGAACAGATAACAGTGACCCCACTCCAGCCCTGACAGGCTTGGCTACGTCCTACAGGAACCATTCACGACCTGCAAATCCCCCGGACTCCCAGTCTTGATAAAGGCGAGAGAGAGAGAGAGAGCGAGAGACAGAGAGAGCGAGAGAGAGAGAGGGAGAGAGAGAGAGAGAGAGAGAGAGAAAGAGAGAGAGGGGAAGAGAAAGACGGAGGGAGGGAGACAGAGAGGCAAAAGAAAGGCTTAGAGGGAGTGTGTGAAATACAAGAGAGAGAAAAAAAAAATATATAGATATATAGATTGATGAGTAAAAGCAGAGAAGGGTTGAAAGAGAAGGCAAGACAGATAAAGAGAATTTTGGCTGAGATGATTAGTTGATGTGTTATCACACTTATAATATAACCATACCACATCGCATGTTCTCTTACATTTATTTTCAGTGCAACAGTTCATGTTGAGAACTAAATTTGCTGTGTTTGAATTGCTGTGTTTTTGTTTTGTTTTTTGTTTTTTTTTTTGTTGAAACTGGAATAAACAGCACACAGATAATGGTGGTCATTTATCATAATCACAAAACTGACTAAAGCTCTTTGTGCTCTTTGTTTGTTTAGTTTTATTTATTTATTATTTATCTATAAGTGCTGTTATTGTCCTATTATAAAACTTGATTTCTAGCACTTCCAGTCGCTTTACTAAAATGCTCGCCCTTGAGCACATTTTCATCTCCTTATTTTCATTGCTTCTCATGTGTCTCTACTGTTCCTCTCAAATTCTCCTTTATTTCTCTCTCTCTCTCTCTCTCTCTCTCTCACACACACACACACACACACACACATTCACAGACACATACATATACACCGAGACCAAACAAACCAGGGGCCACATACAGTCAAGTGTGTGTGTTCACATGTGCATCTTTTTTGTGAACCTGCCTGTGTGTCCACGTGCACACATGTATGAGACACAATATAGGGCAAGTATACCCAGGTGCTGCTGGCTAAGACAGCCACAGCTCAGTTATGGATTCATCTCCTTACATATTTACAACACGCAATACTAAGGCAAATAAAGGCCTCAGAATTCTAAAGAAAGAGTTTTTGGATGAATGTTCCGTTCTCGAGAGCTCTACTCATCCTCACAAACCACTGTCACTACAGAAATCATCCTCTTTCACCATAAGACCGGTGTCTAAGGAAATTTCAAAAGAAAAAGAAAAGTTAATGGAATTCATAATGAACCAGTTTTGGTTGGTGTTTGTGGTTAGGGTTTGGGTGATGTTAGTGGCTAGTATTTGGGTAGTGTTAATGTTTCTGAACACACATTTTCTCCTCTCTAAGCATTCTTAGTCCTGCCCTCTGGAAGCCCAAGCTCTAAACCCTTTTCTTTCCCATTGGTGGCACAAGTGGATTGGTCTGGTCAAATCAATTCAGCTTGGTCAAATCCTCAATTAACTGAGTCAAGAATGAAAGTGCTGTACCAGAACCCATCAAAGTCATGAGATCATATATATCTGTACATGTATACATATTATATGTATATATTTTTTTTTCTTACCGAATGTGCTTTATTGTAAAGCTATAAGGAAGGAGTACTTACAAGATAATATTTCTTTGATCTGCTCAGCAAAAATAAAAGACCACATTTCTTTTTATCTTTTTTTCATACATTTTTTTTAAGCATGCGGATACTGATCAGAACATAACAGAACAAATGAGGCTAAAAATCGTCAAAGCCACTGTTTTACAATCAACATAAAGCTTCAGTTAAAAACAAAAAGAAAAAAAAAAGGAAGAAGAAAAAAAGAAAAGAGAAAGGGAAAGACAGTCAAATTGTAAAGTAGACTATGTTAGCCAGTGAACAATTTACATTAGACAGTTTTGACATTGCCATCCACAATGTATTCTCCTTAGAAACCTCTTCCACATATCACCTACCAATTTAACTTTTAAAAATATTTTACAGTTTATATTCATCATTGGATTTCTTCATCTTTTTTTAAAAGCTACACTCGCATGTACATAAAACTGTACAAGAAAAAGAACCAAAAAAAAAAAAAATCAAACAAACAAAAAACAAAACAACAACAACAAAAAAAGAAAAAAGGAAAAGAGAAAAAGAAAAGAAATAAAGAAAGGCATCACAAGCATGATTTCCATATAAATATTTAACCAACACAGAGGCTACAAACTCGCACCTCCTGAAAGACACTGAAATGGCAGCTGCTTGCCAATACTTGTTTTAAGTTAGACATTTAGCACGCTGCTCTACAGATAATGTATGCCCTCAGCCTGCAAAACGCATCATCAGTTTGCTTGAAAACTGAAGTCACATTAAGAAATTTTTCAGACAGTGCCTCATGGCTTTTTGAAAAATCAAGCTTTGTCTTGTTTTAGCTTTTTTTTCTTCCTGTAGGTGTGGGTCCCTGGCACTGTTTCGTGTTCTGTTGTCAAAAGACATTTAAATGCCATTGCTCGTTATGACATTATGATAGTAAAAGATGTTTATCACCTGCTTCCTGTGCTACTGAAAACGTACTAGGTTGTTCTTGTCCAAAAAAAAAACAACAAAAAAACCCCAAAAACACACAAACAAACAAACAAACAAACAACAGAAAAGGAAGAGAGATTCTATGTGACAGCCAAATCGGCTTTTAAGTCACATTAAATTTAATTCACTTTCCTGGCCTGCCCTGTAGTGAAATACATTATTCAACCAAAATGCATTAGAACACAGTCAGGTTACAACTGAACATCAGTCACGATAAGGTGGAAGAAATAAAAAAAAAAATGGAATTAAAAAAAAAAAACAGTGATGGGGAGAGAGAGAGAGAGAGAGAGAGAGAGAGAGAGAATTGCAGGTTCACCGCTTATGATTTACAAAAAAACAAACTGACATCTGTGGTAAGAATAAAAATTAACATTATACATTTATGTTTTTGTAACACAGCAGTTTTTACACATAAAACAACATTTACATATTTATAAAACTGGCTGCTTCTTGTGCTAAACCACAGCAGTCTGGGTCAGCAATGTCTGTATTACCTCAACCTATTTTTCCAAACATGTCTTATACATGCCCCTGTAGCCCCTACACAGACCAAACACTGGTCAGCTTCATTTGACAGAGGGAGAAAGGGATGATGTGATTGGAAGTGAATATTTGAATGACAGGGCTGGCAGTGGATTTTTGGCCACAGAGCAGTGCTAACTTTGCTGGCCTGAGAGCTCTTTGCCAAAGTGAACCCCACAAGAGCGACCAAAATTGTAACTCACACGGCCGTAAGCCAAGAGCAGCTGAGATGAAAACAATTAAGAGTATGTTGTCAAGAACCAAGAACAACCATTATAATCACTGCAAACAGAATGTTTCAGAATAAACATGACAGCTTTTAATCACCTCTGATTTAAGAGTAGGAATAGTCAAACAGGGCTTTGCCCAGACTGTGGAATAGTGCAAGTGTTTAAAAAAAAATAAATAAATAAAAACCCTGTCGTATCAACCAACAAGCATATGTTACTGAATTAAGAAGCTGGCATATTTTAAATGGCGAGGAAGTTGGGCAGGGCTGTACCAACTGACTCCCTGACTACCATTCTATATGTTTATCTGCTTATAGATTTTCAGAGTTAAAGCACAGGGATTACGAAAAGATATGAAGAGACATTTAAAAAGGATGTCAAACAAGGTTCTTCAGAAAGCTTGTCGAGCTATTTTCTTCTGTATATTCTGCATTGTTTTACTCACCAGGACAAAGCCATTTCATCTTGATATGGACTAATGTCACTGTACATACACACTTTACATGGGGCAGCAGAAGGAGAAAATGAGCGAGTAAATCACTATAAAAACATGCGAGGTATGAGAGTTACTTTGCAATTGGAAGCCTTTTCAGCTGCTTTTATTCCACACAGAGAAGTGTATATTCACTCGCACGCACAAACACACACACACACACACACACACACACACAAAAGAGACACAAAAGAGACACAAAAGTGATTTCACCTGGCAGTATTTGTGACAGTCTCTCTCCAGGGAGAAACTCCATGTTTTCCCAGTGGGAGAGAAGAGACTGCTTGACTGTCAGGCAATGTTTGCGTCCACACTGCTTCTACATTTCTGTTTGTCACTGCCAGAGACAGTCTTAAAGTAGATGGTAACTGGGAAGATGAAACAGAAAAGAAAAAAAAAAGTACCACAGCAGTACACAGGCATACAGAAAAACAAACACAAAACTGACAAAAATGAACACACAAGCACACTATATAAGTCCTTAACCAAAAAAACAGAATCACGTTCAAAGCCACACTATTGTAAATCATTCCTGGCTATTTCTAAGCAACTTTACAGACACAGATCAGTGGCACCTTTTACCACGGTCAAAGTCTCTCTCTCTGTCTCTTTCTCTTTCCTTCAGCTATGTCAACTCGGAAGACACAGCTGGAGGGCTTGGTATCTATGCCTCTCAGACCCCCAGGGTGTTGATAAACTCTGACAGGGGGCTGGCTCAGGGGCCACAGTTGGACCACTAGGGGACCACAGGGCACTGTAAGAGAGAAACGTAGCTTGTTTGCTTTTGGCAAGCTTCAACAAGGATCTAACTGAATATTAGGTGGCCTGTATTTGATCTCTAAATGATGAAGCATGGAATCTGTGGTGAGCTTCATGAATATGGATGGGGCAGGGGGTTGGGGGGTGGGGCTAACGGTGCTAGACTGACTCTGAACTCTTCAACCATTTTGAAGTGGAGAAGTATTCACAATGGTACACGTTTTCAACACACTTTGTGAACAGTTGGTGGGCTGTGCGTTCTCAGGGGATGGGACGGGCCATCCAAGTAGCCTCATTAGTCTGTTCACAGCCAGGCAGGCATCGCCAAAGGTGTTTTTCTCATTACTGTCACTAGCTATTACTGACAGCCTCCAAATGGACTTTCCCAAACCTGAACGGATGGTCATCCCATCTATCACACATTGAAATATAAAAGCCCATTATAAAGGAACCCTTGGTATCTTGGTGCCTAGATGTATACTTCACATTAGACTGTTAGAATGTAACACAGCGATATTAATTAAAATATATGACTTAAACTTTAACTCGAAGAATTTTTTAAAACTGTGTTTAAAGCCTTGTAATTGCAGACTGAGTATTTAAAATGTTAAATTAGGTTTCCAAATTTGATGCTGACCAAGTCTCATTTTCCTATGGTGTAAAACATTTGTAAAGGGACTAATCACAAAAAAACAATGTCTGAGACCAAGTACAATACACTGAATGCACAAACTGGACTAAAATGGAGTCAAGCTGATATCTTTCTCCGCCACACAGTTCAGCAGAGAGAATCAAAAGACGTCATTGTCCTATCCCAGAGCATAGCATGGGTTTGACCAGTGTCACTGACAGATCAAGTCTGCATTTCACCTTTCAGCTTCTTTGCGGGGCTATGATGAGAGGAGGATCCTAGGCTGGAGTCAGTGAGAGACTTTGCAGTTATACATTCCAACAAATGCACATGTTGAGTTTTCTTTTCTATTTCCTTCTGCTTTTGTCCAAGCATACAGCAGAGCTAAATGGAATCAGAGATCTGCAGTTCTCTCTGGCTCTACAGTGTCTTTGTCCTCTTTTCAATCCAGGTAGCCATGGCCTTCAGCAAATGAGAAAGCAGTACATTGGAACCATATCCCTTTACTGCAACCACTGATGTGAACACAATGAAAAAAAAAAAAAAAATCAAGTTCTGTACAGAAAAAAGAAAAAACTGGATAAAGACAAATTAAAAGTTGTTTTTAAAGATGTTGAAAGTCTGTTGAATTCTGTATTTATACAACTGTACAGTAAGAAAAAGTGTCCCTTTATGTAAAAGGCAGATGTCAAATACATTTACTTTTCAGTACAGTTATATAGGTGAATGTGTTCACCATGTGAGCGTTTTGGAAATGTATTCTGTTTGAGGACATCGTCACTGTACTGAATGTCCCTTTGGAGATCACATAGCTAGGGTGACAACAATTGCTTAGGGTTTAAAAAAAAAATAGGGCATCTACAATACAATACAATGTATATATTTATTTATAGTTTACTGTTTGTCTTTGAGCTAAGCTTCTTTTTAGATATCAACAGCAGTAATCTAGAAAAAAGACAAAAAATGTAGCAACATTAGCTAGATACATTTAAATTATCACAAAGTTCAATCAAAAAAGTGTGGTTTACATTCCTTTGATAGCAATTTACACGCGGTGTGTTTTCTTGTTTGGATCATCACAAATGTGATTTTGGAGTTTTTGATTATGTATACTCTTTTTCTCCTTTTTTTTGGATTTTAACGCCTCTTGTGGTGGCTGTCCTTATAAAAAGGATGGGTGGCATCTATAACTCTATCATAATCACACAGTCTTCAGGCACGCAGGGGGTGAGGTTATAGAAGGGGTTAAAGTTATAGAATTGAAGACATGGAGGGTTGAGGGTCAGGTGTCAAAGTCTCTCAAGGGAGGAGTGGTGACAATAAGATTGAGAGTCGTTCGACGAGGTCTTTCATCCTCACAGACTCACCAATCGATCTATAAACTCATGTAGATCAATAGCAGATCACAAACAGATCGCTCACTGGATCACAGGTAGATCTCTCTCTTAGAGCCTTGACTGGAAGGGGTAGTGGCAGACTTGTAATCACCTGCCTGACTCAAGGGGATCTCCTCTCGTGGACAGTCCTTACCAACCTCGCCACCAGCCGAGTAGGCACTGGTATAGGGGGGCAGAAAGCGGACATTGGCCACCTTGGTGGGGCCTACGCCGCGCTCTTCACTTAGGGGTTTAGGGCTGCCATTGGCCATGATGTGTTGCTCCTGATCCTCCCGCTCCTGATAAGGCACGAAGGTGGAGAGCTTGGGGGCGCTCTTACTGGCACTCTTGGCACGGTTGGGAGAAGGCTGGCCGGGCATCCAGCAGGCATCTGAATGTCCGAACTCGGTGCACTCACGCGTGCAGTTGCCGGTCATGGCCACGTCGGGCAGAGGCCTCAGATCTGGAAGAAGAGAGAAGGAGAAAGAGAGATCTTTTATTAGAGGCAGGATCACAAGTGCTGAAAAGTATGACGGATAGAATGAGATCTTAACAAAACCTGGGAACATCTGAGTACAGCTAAAAGGAATAGGTCATCCCTCGGTACATTAAGGGTTAATGTTTAGCAATCAGTCACAATTTAGAGAATTGGTTAAAAATTTGGTAAGTATCACATTTAAATTCATGATCTGAGTTAATCTCTGAGTTAATCTGAGTTAATCACTGCCACGAACCAAAATATGGGCCACTGCTGCTGATATTTAGGCACCTGTTGGTTGAGAACATGCTACATCCCTCTGTGTTTCTCCACTTTAACAGCAAAGTGTTCAAAGTCAGCTCATAGCTTTCAAGATTTTAATTAGCCACATTGTTTACAGCACAGTTGAGTATTTTTCAGACTTTTTTTTTTGGTCAGCTTTGTTGTTGATGTTCCTTATTTCTATTTCCACAGACTGTTTACTGTAAGTGATGGAATTTTTTAGCACATGGAAACTGCTCTAATTTAATTATCTTCACTAGCAAGTGAGAAAGGAGGATGTGCAGTAAGAGAAAACAACAGTGTAAACACAAGTTTTAACATGTATAAAACACATGTTAAAATGGACACAAAAGCAAACTTTACAATAGTCTACAATGAAAACATGAAGTGAAAGAAAGAAAGAAAGAAAGAAAGAAAGAAAGAAAGAAAGAAAGAAAGAAAGAAAGAAACACTCGAAAGGTTGTTTAAAAACTAACTATATCTCATAATCAAAGGTGTTTAATCTGCACTATAACCATTTTTTTTTCTCTTTCACTCATTCTCTCTTCCCTTTTTCACAACAGGTAATTGGCATACTGAATGCTAATCTAAGTCTCACACACCAATATGCAGCAGGGTTGTGGCACACAAAGAAAATAACGCAGCTTGATCTGGAAAGGTCAACCTCCCTGCATGGAAAATATGAATGCGAATGCAAAGCGTAACCTTTCCTCTGGGCGTGACATTAGATTAGTTTGATACTGGGAGGCGGCAAGGAGTTGGGGATTGGGATGAGGGGGGTGTACATGCAGAATGTTACAATCTCTTGGGGATTTTTTTTTCTCTTAAATGTCTGTGTTTTCAATATATAACTGGGATGTATTACCTCATTTCTGAGTTTTTCTTTCTTCTTTTGGGGGGGGGGGGGGGGGGGGGGGGGGTTGGAGAGGGGTTTAGGGTGGGTTAAAGATATTGCATATGCACCACCTCAAAATCATACTCACTGACAAACAATCCTTGCACATTTTAGCAGATGAGAACAGATTTAGGGTTAAGAACTCACTTAAGATCCTCTTCTCTGTGAAGGATGTAGTTAATATTCATCCTAAATATTCTTGTACTGATTGATGGATCTCTGTTCATGGATTCAGCAGCTGTGGATAGCCATGCATTTTGCTGAGTCTGAGATCTACTGAAGAGTTCAGCAAGTCCAACTCAATGAGAATAACTTAAAGCCCAACTGCCCAACTGACAATTATATAGCATGCTAGATGAATACTTCTGTCCAGTAACATGAGTTCAACATGTACTTAATTTTCTTCTTTTTTTTTTTTATTACAGGTTTTTAGTTAAAGAAAAAGGAAGAGAAGAACTCGTATCTTGACTCTGTGTCAGACTTTCTCTTTGTGATCACTACAACTAGTCAAGAGATTTAATGGCCAGTTAACAAGGCATGTTGTTCTGATCAGATGCTAATCGGGCCTGGTTGGTGGCAGACTTCTTGGCCATTTGCAGGAGATGGAGCAGTGTGGTAGAACAAAGTTGGTAGTTGTGGTGGTACAGATTTGCTTACTTCTGTTATGACTTAGGACATGCTAAAATGGCAGTCATCACTGTGAATCTATAGTTATAGCTGTGGTCAGGTAAAGAGATGAGCAGAATTTATATTTGTAAAAAATCTCTCAAGCAAATGACCTAGCCCCAAAATTGTAAACTGTAAATATTGGATTGATCTGGTAAAGATCATCAGCTAAATGAAGAGCAATAATAATAAGGTGACTACCTGGAACAGAAGCAAAAGTTACCAGCATTGGATGAGAACACACACATAGTACTGCAATGAAAAGACTTTAAAAAAGATCAAAAAAAAAAAAAAAAGAAATCCACCAAAGAAAATTCTAGTGACCTGTGAACACAAAGTAATCTTCTGAAGTTGACTGAACTGAAGTAATCCTATTACTCTAAGTGTGTTCAAAAAAAAAATTCACTCCATCATATCTCAGTTTCACAACAGCAATGGACATTTTTAAGAAATTCTCCGTATAAAGTCATGTCACATTGAGGATTATAATTTTTGTCTCTTTATGGCGTTTATATCATTTTGTGTGTCTTCACCTGTCTCTCTTTGACACATCCTAAAGGCTGAAATATTCAAGGTATAAGGTTATACTCCGACATCTCATCAAGGGTTTCTTTCACAGTTGGAGAGCTCTACCCTAGTCCCTCATCCAAGCTCTTATCTTCGCTTTCAAGTTCCAGTTAACCCCCAGAAGGTTTCTTTTCCCAGTACAGGAAGGCCTGAGAGTTGACCCTTTGCACCCCTGCTGCATCCCATACCGCCTCTCTAGCGTCACTGCTCTCCTTAAGCTAATTAGATTCCACCAGTCCCTCTTCACCGTAATAAAATGGAAATAATTTCTAGATGAGTATCTGACATTTCGTGCTGTCGACCAGAGTAAAGAGAAAAAGAGATATGTATTAAGGCTAAGCTCTTCCACTTGTCTCTCTCTCTCTCTCTCTCTCTCTTCTCTCTCTCTCTGTCTTGAAGACTGCCTTGCTTGGTTGAGAGTGCCTTCATCGACCTTTAATCCCCATCTGCTCACAGGTGATAAACTGCACAAAATCATGATTCCGGACATTTTTGATCTGTTTTTGCAAAAAGTGTTTTTACTTTTTATTGGTTTTAATATTTGTGAAGTTTTTTGAATATATGTTTTGCTGGAGCACCTGTTTGGCATCAAATGGGATTTTACTTCTCAAAATGACAATCAAAATGATTGTAATAAAAATGACAATAATGAATAACAATGAGCTTTTGATTTGCATATCAAGCAAAGCAATTATTCAGCAGCTTTACTCTCTAAAATCCCTATGTTCATCCAAGCAAAAATTATTTTCCATCTATCATTCATTTCCATTTGGTAATATGTATATTCATATGTCTGTTCAAATGACATGTAAAGATCCTACGAGACCAGTGGAGAGGAGAAATTATTGTGGCTATCTATACATGCACACATATGCGCATACACATATATATGTACACATACACACACACAAACTGCATACACAAAATGATCAATTATGCACAAAAAGTTCTATAATTTCTCTCTCCCACACAGTCCATCACACACGCGCACACACACACACACACACACACACACACACACACACACACACAAATACATTCACAAACACACATACATATTCCACACACATACACAGATTGCGTTCATCATCAGTGAATGTGCACATATGCAGTAGAGGCACACAGCTCTTTTCCTTGAAGGCAAAAAAATATAATGTATGCAGCCACTTCACTACATCCCATAATATTCTCGGCCAATTGATTTGCAGCCGCGACTGAGCCTTAAAGCTGCTCAGGGGACCCAGCCGCCCCATTCGACGCCGCTCCCGTTGCCCTGGGTGACAGGTGTGGAGGACAGCATTGCAAAAAAAAAAAAAAAAAAAACACCCTCTGACACTCTGACAGTCAACAGCAATTCCCTCACTATCCCACAATTCCCCTGTGTAGGAGATTGTGGCCATCCTCTACCAAGCAGAGGCAGACAGGCAGAGCTGATGAGGACCTACCCACCCCGACCCTACTCCTTCTCTCCCATCCCTTGTTCTGTTGTCCCTCTGCTCACTCTCTCTCTCTCTCTCTCTCTCTCTTCCTGACCCCGTCTGCTGGTGTGCAAACCTCGCCGAGACTAATTAAACTTTGGGCAGATTAGAACTTTGCCTTGTCAGTCTTTATTCATGCTTAAACAAGTTATTACTTTTTGGGAAATTAAATTAGCCGGCTATTAATTAATCGACATGCTGCCTGGAAAGAGGATGGAAGAGAGAGGAAAAGAAAAGGAGGCTGAGAAGGAGGGGGGATACTGAGAAACAGAGAGTTAAAGAAATAGAGAAAGAAATGAGAAGTGGGGATATGACTAAGGGAGAGAGAAGAGGAAAAAAGAGACAGGTTGAAAAAAACCACGAATGTATAAAAAAAAAGGGGAAAGTGAGAGAAATTCAATTTAAAACATTACAAAATAAAAAAGGATTTAAAAAAAAAGAAAAGAAAGAGAGAGAATTTAGTAATGAGATGAAAGGAGAAAAGACAGCAAAAGGAGAAAAGAAAGGCTGAGGAGAGGACAAGAGAAGGTACGAATTCTACCCCTCTAAAACAATTCAGCAAAATTACTAATTACTAAAATTACCAAAATAAATAAATAAATAAATAACTGAAAAGAAAAATCCTCTTTCTAGCCACAACAAGAAAGATAAAGGTTAAGTTTTAACCGGAAATAAGCTCTTCAACAGTGGAAATGTGCGTGCACCTACAGTAATACATACTTAGATATGATCCCATTTTCAAACAGCTCCATTGTGATAAGCCAGAATAAGCAAGGAAGATTCAAGCTGCTTGTTAAATTGCTTTGCCAAGAGCAGAGTAGGTTCACTACATTGTAAATAACTATACTCATTAGCCAGTGTGATAACACACCCTGTTTGGCACCCACACTCTGCTTTCTAATGCATCCTTGTTTTTTTAATAAGCTGGCTGATGTGTGTAAATGAGTGTGTGCTGTTGGTGACATCGATGTATTGACTGACACACTTAAAATTAGACCTGAGTCCCCTCGCCCAAACATCCTTCTCAATTTAAAATGGCTAAAGCCTAAAGATCAGCTGACAGAGCCAGTGGTGTTGGTGCAACAGATAATAACGTTTATGAAATGAAGCTGTCCCACTAGTTTGAGCGACTGACATCCCAGAGTGTGTACATATAAATGATAGAGAAGATATAATGGAAGAAAGGAGAACAGGCCCAATGTCACTGAACATGACTCATCTAATGCAAACTCTTCAAGACTTTGTTGTGGTGAAGGAGAAAAGATAAATCTTTATCTAAAAAAAAAAAAAAAAGAGCAAACCAAACCAGACCAAATATACATAAAGAACAATGGATGACATAGTTACAGGCATCGAAACAGTAACTGGGGAAATTGAGTAAGCTGTTTTATCTGTACTGGAACCAATCCCAATTCCCAAATCAATGTCTAATATTTTTGATCAATGACAATGATGGTTTGATCTGTGCAGCCAAGACCCATAGGATTTAGGATTATTTACAGATCTTTACTTACGGCAAATTAACCAGAATGTTCCATCATAAGAATGATATAACAATACCATGCATTGCATTTAAGCACATCATAACAACAGGGCCCCAGTTACAAATGTGTTGTAGTTCATTGCTTATGCTACATATTTCCCACAATATACTAAATAAGTTTTTCCTGCTGTAATGGTATATACACTCACTCTAAAATGTTTCAATGTCTGTCTGTTTGAAAATCAATAGAAATTCAGTTAAAAAAAAGAAAAAAAAAAAAGAAAAAGAAACCTCTCTGTGTCACCCCAGTCCACCAAAAGACAAATGATACCAAAGAAAGCAATTCCACCAGTATCAGCAGAAGCTAAATGTACATCACTCGTCTCACAGAATGATCTGCTCAAACGGTGTAATGATGAACAACCCAACCGACACGTTTCTGATTCCCACACATCAAGCTCACGTCCTATCCCTGACCACGCAACCCCAGACCATCTTTCATTGATTATTTGTCTGTTATCATGACCCAAGATAATCTTTTTCGAACGCTATCATCTCTCTCTGCTCCTCCAAAAAAAAAAAAAGAAAAGAAAAAAAAAAAGAAGCAGAAGACCATCTCCATGTTTGGTTCTGAAAAAAAAAAAAAAAAAAAAAAAAGATGAGCAATGTTTTCTCTGTTAAAACTCTCCATGGCTGGTTCATGTGCTTTTGTGGTATACAATATTTTGAAGCACAAAGAGGAACCAGAGTAGCCCGCGGGCTAAAGTGAGTAAAATAAGGAGCATAGCATCTTCCCAAACATAAATATTTGAGAGTAAGCTCACCTGCATCCTCTGAAATGAATCATTTAAGACTGAGAGGAGTGTTGTGTTTAGCTCTGCTGCAGGCCCAAACAGTAGACAGTGAAAAAAAACAAAAAAAAAAGAAAAAGAAAAAAAAAACAAAAACGAAACAAAAAAAACAAAACAAAAACAAAGAGAGACATACTGAAAGGCATCTGCAGGTAAACAACAAGATCAACAACAGCAAAACAATTTATCGACTCCTAAAACAGGTTGCACGGATGTACGATGACCAAAGGAAAGTGCTGGAAAAAGAGGGTTGCTGTGGGAACAGTTATTTTTGGAGCATGTTGTGCTCCTCTGAGCAGACTAATTCAGATTTCAATTCAGCGACTTTGTTTAGTTGTTTCACACTTGGCAGTTTTTAGACGAGACACTTGCAGGGACATGCAGGTATAAATACAGCAGTACGCCATTATCAAAGCCTCCTACGCATGCTCTCCCTCTTGCTCTCTCTCTCTCTCTCTCTCCCTCCTGATATTTAAATTCATACAAACAACCCCCAGCTGCCCAAAATATTCTTTGTTCAAAACTTTCTTTTTTCCCTAAAATGTCTGTGAGCTTGTGAAACAACCAAGTAATCAAACGAAACTGAAATATCTACAAGGTAGGGCTCTAAAATCAGTGATCACAGTGAAGAGACACATCAGGGGATTTTTCTTCTTTCTCCTAAAAAAAAAAAAAAAAAAAATTGCTTTTATCATTAATGAGGGATGGGCGAGGATATGGAGAAGATATCTCAAAGGAAGGTTCTTTTTGGCCTTCAATTTCCCCCATTTACCCCACTGGAATTGTACAGAGGAAAAAATCAATTATGCCACAAAAAGTGAATAAATGTGTGGTGGTCCTGGTTTCAGCCTGGGGCTCCATCATGCTCCCTTTCTAAGGCTGAAAAGAGAGAGGGACAGAGAGAGAGAGAGAGAGAGAGAGAGAGAGAGAGAGAGAGAAAGAGAGAGAGAGAGAGAGAGAGATTCCTGTTGGAACATTAACGGTGTGCAGTTCATTCCAGTGGAAGACACATTTTGACAGAGTGGTGTCCCCACAATTTAGGCAGTGCAGACTCATGTCCAAACACTGAGACATAGAAGGATCTTCAATGTTCTCTGTTTGTATGTGTGTGTGTGTGTATGTGTGTGTGTGTGTGTGTGTGTGTGTGTGTGTGAGAGAGAGAGAGAGAGAGAGAGAGAGAGAGAGAGAGAGAGAGAGAGAGAGAGAGAGAGAGAGAGAGAAACAGTGACAGCCTCCTCAACACAACCACCCTAAACCCTGACACAGTCACAGTAACCCTCACTGAACTATGCCCTGTAAGCCATACAAACTCTGTAGTCTGAGGCCGTGTAATCAGCCTGTTCAACAACACATCCACAGAATGTCTGTCTAAATATTAAAAAGACATAGAGTGCTATGCAATAAAATCATTATTTATTTTTTGTTAAATTGTTATGCTTTTACTTATTATTACTAGATATTAGTAGCTGTGCAAAACCAGAACTGCAAATGAGAAGAGGAAAAAAAGAATAATCGAAACATACAATGCTTATTTCACAGGAAAGATTGTAGTTTCAATTCACTGAATGTGTTTGTCATGTGTATGTGTGATTTTCACGCTAAATGTCTCCTGCGAACATCGCATCTGCACTTCAAAGGCAAAGTGTGGAAAGAAACACGTTAAAGAAAAACCAGAGCTGCTGTTCAACAGTGCAACCCAAGCTCTAAGCATCTGAAGAGAGAGAAGGAAGTGTACTCTGCTTCATTCACATACAGAGAAGTACAGCCATAGAACAATGACTGGCACCAGGCTGGAAAGAGAAAATCGGCTTCAACTGAAAAAGCAACGACAAAAACGGAGATAATAAGAAAATGCAAAAACGCAGTATGGATCACCAGAGAGGTTGCTGTGCGATTTGTGTAATTAGCCTGGCTAATGATATCATTGCATTTTGTGCTTCTATGTTATATTGTTGGGAGAGAGGAGGTATGTGTGTGTGTGTGTGTGTGTGTGTGTGTGTGTGTGTGTGTGTGTGTGTGTGTGTGCACCCTATGCACACACCCACAAACAGGTAATCTTATCTTTCACTCATGCAGTTAGGCATATCATCTATTTACTAACACACAGAGCCTTCACTCATCTCTCTTTCTCTCTCTCTCTCTTTCTCTCTCTCTCTCTTTCTCTCTCTCCATTCTTGCTCACTCACCCCTCAACCAGTTTCACACCCTCTCTCAGCATTGATCATTTGAACTCTGAGGTCACACTGCATGGTCACACTGTCACTCAGTGTCAGTTCATAAGCCACCATGGTCATGACCTCTAACCTCTTTGTCTCATATCAGGTCAGGGATATCAAGAGGCATGCACAATCTCAGTCAAAGAGCCACTCACTTTTTTATCTGAGAGAGTGTGTGTGTGTGTGTGTGTGTGTGTACAGCTATCCTTGTGAGGATCAATTTTTTAGACCTTGGGAGTGAGGACATTTTGGGAAAGAGAGGACATTTTGGCTAGTCCTCACTTCCTCAATTAAAATTAGGTTTAGGTTAGGATTAGAGTAAGGGTTGGATTTAGGCATTTAGTTGTGATGGTTGAGGTTAGGGTAAGGGGCTAGGGAATGCATTATGTCAGTGAGTGTCCTCACAAAGATAGAAGTACAAGTGTGTGTGTGTGTGTGTGTGTGTGTGTGTTTGAGACAGATAGATGGTCAGAGAGAGAGAGACAGAGAGAGAGAGATGGGCACAGGGAAGAGCTTCTTCATGCCAAGAGTAGGCATATGGACTCTCTCTAAACAAGATGTTCGCTGGCTGTGTGTTTTGCATTTTGAAATAGGGAATACACAGCAGGTCTCTCTCTCCCCCTCTCTCTCTCTCTCTCTCTCTCACGCACACACACACACACACACACACACACACACACTCCTGCCAATTTGATCATGAAAATGGCATCAGTACAGATGGTCACTGAGAACATGTGTGATTCTATGTGTGTATGTGTGTGTGTGTGTGTGTGTGTGTGTGTGTGTGTGTGTGTGTGAAAGAGAGAGAAGAAGATTGAGAAGACATGGGTGAGAGCATGTGCATGTATGTGTGAAAAGGAGATTGGATGAGGAGAGATCAAGATAAGCTGAGACAACTGAAAAATGAAACGAGAAAATGGTTTGAAAGTATAGAAGCATAGAGGAGGAAAGGGATGGATGAGAGAAAATTAAAAAAAAGGCACGGGACAAAGAAGGGCAAAAGTAAAAGAAAAAAACACCAACAAAAAAGAAATAAGTGAACGCACGTGTGTGTGTGTGTGTGTGTGTGTGTGTGTGTGTGCGTGTGCGTGTGTGTGTGTGTGCGTGTGCGTGTGTGTGTTTGTGTTTGTGTATAGGTGTGTCAACACATCTAGATCTCCTCCATTACTCTCTGTATGTCGTTTCTTTTAGAGTTTATGCTTGCCATAGCACCACATCAAATGCAACAGAGAAAGAAAACAAACAGGGGGAGCAAAACCAGAGAGAGAGAGAGAGAGAGAGAGAGAGAGAGAGAGAGAGAGAGAGAGAGAGAGAGAGACCTCTCCATCATAGTAACCATGTCTCATTTTAAGCCTATAGACAGCAATACACAGTCAAATCTATCACACATCTATGACCTGTCACATCCACTACCATACACTATACTGCCACATACTCCATACACAAAACAAAACAATATTGGCTATATACCCATGCTGACAGCAACACAAATATGAAATATTATAAAACTCAGGTCTGTACACTACATCAATATTCCCCGACAAAATAAACAAAGCTTTACAGATCAATTCATCAAAGCCAAAGGCACAGCCAAACTGCACAGTCCTGAAAAAGGCTAAGAACAAGGGAAAAAGCCAAAAGAGAAAATAAAAGTGAGAGAGAGTGGGAGAGAAAGAGAGGGACAGACAGAAAGAGAGAGAGAGAGAGAGAGAGAGAGAGAGAGAGAAAACAAATACCAAAAACCATATTATTCCAATCTGTCTGGCACCACTCATACTTCCTTTTGTATTAAGACTAGACGAACGGTGAGACTGCGCTTTACCCTGACAAGCAGTATAAAATGGGAGTGAATGAGAGGAAGGGAGAAAGAGAGAGAGAGAGAGTGAGAGAGAGAGCAGACAACACTAACAATCAGATTTCTAGCTTATCACACACATTCACACACACACACACACACTCACACACTCACACACACACACACACACACACACACACACACACACATGCTCAACAATAAAATGACATGTAAACTAAACCTGACACTAAACTATAAGAAATTTATGGAACCAGTCCTGCCCAGAAACAAGACCTAAGAGCAAAAACATAAATTAAAAAAAAAAATAAATAAAGTAAAATAAATAAATAAATAAACAAAAAAAAAAAAACCAAGACTGCAGTAATCTGAACTCATTAAACACTCCACTAACTAAGACTTTGAAATGTCAGTCGTTTCAAAATCCCTGTCCAGGATTAACAGGAGGGGCAATGCAGTGAAGCATTCACTCATCAATTTAATAAATCAGAAAGCCATGCAGTATCATTTCTTTGTTAATGAGCAGAGAGTTCGTTTGTTGTCTATCCCTCTGTGTGTGTGTGTGTGTGTGTGTGTGTTGGGGGGACTTCTTTGAGGTGAGGTATTAAAATATTTGGCTTTGCTGTCAGGGTACTGTTCCTCATAGTGTGTGGGTATCCATGCGGATAACTTTATGCTGTTCTGACCTTTTCCTTCCTTCGTTGGGACACATTAGCTATTCTTACAGAAAGAAATGTGATTGTTGAAGGCATTGTAGTCTGATCTCTCTCTCTCTCTCTCTCTCTCTCTCTCTCTCTCTCTCTCTCTCTCTCTCTCTCTCTCTATCTCTCTCTCACACACACACACACGCATTACTTCTGTTGTTGATAAATTTTAATTTTCAGTTTTATTGACATGTCAATATGAGCTAAATCTGCATTTTGTTTACACTTGTGTCAAGTTCTTATACGGGACACACAACTGTTTAGGTATTTTTAATTACTGTTGGTAAAACAAAAAAAAAGAAAAGAAAAAAAATACAACCATTGATCATGTGAAAAGAAATAAACATTTCCATCTTCACTTCCTCTTCTTCCTCTTAATCAGATCATTCTGTCACAAACTGAAGACCATTTATATGACAGTGCTAAGTAGTTAAATAACACAATTACAATGCATGTCAATAGAAGATTCAAACACATCCAAATGTAATCTGAATCTTATTGGAAATCTCAGCAAGATTTTCATGAACGTTAAGTCTGAGAGAACATGTGATATTTTACCATCAACATAATTTGATATAAAAAAAGACACTTTGATTCTATATAATGATCAGTGATAGGATCAAGTCAAGGTTTGACAACAGACTTCATATTACTGCACTGCATACACACACACACACACACACACACTCACACACACACACACACACACACACACATTCTGCCCGATTCATCTTATTTGTGAGGTAAAAGAACAGCCTTACTTAGCCTTAACCATCCACTTGTCTATTCATTCTACTTCTCTACTCAGAATTACAGAGTTACACAGACAAGTGTCAATTTAAAAGCCATTACATCTAGACACAGTTAGTTGTGTACTCCTGCAACAAAAAGAAGAAAAAAGGCAGTCCCTATCCTTGTCCTCTTTTTTTTCTTTTTTCAAGAACTTCATTTTCCCATGTTCTCTTCTGTCTCTCCGTCTTTGTCAGGAGACCCAGAGAACAGAATGAGTAAGGGAAGTTTCAATTTTTAAGGGAAAATATAGGAAGCTGGCCTGTCTCCCAAGCTAGTTTGATTCATAATTAAATACAAAGCCCTGTTCTCTCCCTCTTCTCACATGCTCTCTCTACCACTGATATCTCTTATGCTCCCAGCATTCATTCACTTGCATCACAGATTAGAAAGTGGAAAACAAAAGGAAAAAAAAAAAAGATAGAGAGAATTTTTTTGCCTTCATTTGTTATCCAACATACCCCCCATCCCCCGTCCTCCCCCCATCCCCCGTCCTCCCCCCAGAGTTCCTTTAAAATGCCTTTTCAGCTCTCTTCCTAAGAAATGAGTTATCTTGCTTTTGTGTTCCTTTGTATTGTGAGAGAGTGTTAGCATAGTCGAGTTGCTTTAGCTCGCTATGTGAGGTACGGATGTTACCGTGTTAGCGTGTGACCACTTAGAGCAGTTACAGTCAGCTGTTAGCATACTGTTTGTCAGCATCCAGCAGAAAGAGGTAAAACCAAAGGAATGAGTGTTTATCATTTCACTTTAATATAACTGCAATGAGTTGCATGGAATGGGGAAAGTTGCGATAAATTGATTTGTACAACCATGGGAGATGTTATCACACACAGGGATTTTCATATTTCCTTATTCACTCCCATTCACTATACATACTGTTTCAGTAAGAGCACGTATATAAAAAATAGTCATAGAAATAATCATAGAAACACAATAAAAAAAAAAAAAAGAAGACAGCACACCAAGCCCCCAAATAAACTATGTGCCAGGTCAAGAAGGAGTACACATGCAAAATAAATCCTCATGCACAAAAACGTACATAAATAAGCACATTTCCCTGTGTTTCTTTCTTGCTGCTATCCCTGAAGGAAGAATTTGGCTCCAAATGTAAATGACATGCTCTTGGTCTCTTTAAGGGAGCCCCAGAGCCAAAATGCTTTGGCTCACCACCATCCCCATGTAGGCCACAGGGAAGAAGGATGTTCATTTACAATGACTATACTTTTGAGAGAGCCAAAGAGAGAGAGAGGGAGAGAGAGAGAGGGAGAGAGAGAGAGAGAGAGAGAGAGAGAGAGAGAGAGAGAGAGAGAGAGAGAGAGAGAGAGAGCGCGAGAGAGAGGTGAGTGGGTGTGTATCCACAGTGGTCTGCACCCCAGGGGCAGTGCATAGAGATGACTGCTGGGTCGCTAATTAACCAAAGACATGTTTTGACACTTTCGTTTTATCAATAACAACAATATAGTTAAGAGAAATGTTCTCCTAACGGGCGCCAGCATTTTGGTCCCCACTGAGCACTTTTGTCAGATTATGCTATCTTACTGGGGACTTTCAGTCTCCAGAAAGATACCAATACATGGTACACACACACACACACACACACACACATCTTGTGTGTGTGTGTGTGTGTGTGTGTGCGTGCGTGTGCGCGTGTGTGTGCGTATGTGTATGCGCATGTGTTATTTCTTCTGTTTTGTTCTCCGTTATTTTGGGAAAGGGGTACTGTTTGAGCCAGGGGGTGAATATGTTTCTGCCCCAGTTAGGCTGCCCTGCCCTGGCATCGACCTACACTGGCACTGGCATAGAGTAGCAGCGATGCCTACGGCATTCATTACTACATGGAGTAGAGGACGCAGCAACATACACACAAACACACACACACACACACACACACACACACACATTAAGAGACACTTATCAGTAGAGCCAAGGACTGAGCAGATAGTCAGCCCTTCTGTGATCTGTCCCTCAATCAGCTTGTCTGTGACTCTCCCAGCATGCTCAGCTGAATTTCTGCCTTCTCATGGAACACTAATCTAAAACACTGTATATATATATATATATATATAATAGATGTAAATTTATACAGAGATATATTTTGGACTCATACTGTAGACATTCTGAGGTGTATTCTCTAAGTAATGTAACTATGTACTCACTATATACGCATTTGTGTGTGTGTGTGTGTGTGTGTGTGTGTGTGAATGGTGAATGGATCTGGATTCAGTCATTGGTGCTGAACAGGAGACTGTCTCCCTGTCTCTGAAGGGGACAGATTAGGTATGTGTTGTCATGTGTTGTGTGTCATTTTGTGTCTTCCAATTCAACGCGATCAGTAAGAGAATCCAAGGACTCTGTGGGTGTCTGAGTGCATGTGTGTGTATGAAGGGAAAGTCTGTGTGGTTCCAGCTTTAGACTGGGGCCGTCTCTTTAAAAAGAGAGATAGAGAGCCGTGTGTTTGTGTATGTATGTCTCAGCAGTGGTCACTGTTGTTGGAGAAGCTCTTCCTGCTGTGTATGGTTAGGAGTGGCACTGTCCTGCTTAAGGTTAGGGTTAGGGTTAGGGATAGGCTAGTGTTCTTTAGTTTCGGGATAATAGGAGTCAATGGGAAGTCCCCATTAGGATATGAATATGTCATTTTGTCCCCTTCTATATATCTTTTATGTCCTTATCCAAACACTTACATCTCACACACACAGGGTAGCACATACTCAATGTGACAGATGCACTGGACTTAAGCTTGGACCTGTGTTACATGTGCTATATATGTATATGTTCTATACACACACAGACATGCAGTCATAAATGCATCCTGTTAGAGGCAACATGCTATGTGTGTACTCCTGGGCTGTGTGGACCTTTTGCAGGCACCAAAAAAAAAAGCTCTCTCTCTCTCTCTCTCTCTCTCTCTCTCTCTCACACACATACACACACACACACACACGCACGCACGCACGCACGCACGCACGCACTCGCGCGCACACACACACACACACACACACACACACTATGGGCACATACATACACTTACAGAGGATGTGTAAGAGGTGTGACAGAAAAATTGGCAGTGTGTTTGACACTGATTGGTCGATTATGTGTCTCTCCAGCCAAAAAGGATCCCCACTGTGATATGAGGTCTCATCTTCATGTCTGAGTCTGCTGAAAGCTCTTTCTCTCTCTCCCTTACACACACACACACACACACACACACATACACACACTCACACACACTCACATACAGTAGATACACTCACAAATTCTGTGCACTCTGTATCACTAAAACTACAGTGACGATATGACTGGGTCGATGCAAGCCCAGGTCAAAACCACATTTATGTTTTGTGCATGTCTGTTTGTGTGTGTGGGTTGTTATTGTGCAGGTTGTTATAAGTCTGCGTGGATGTCTGTGTGTGTGTGTGTGTGTGTGTGTGTGTGTCTGTGGCCCGTTATGAGCAGACCTGACTACTGCAGCATGAGGGGCACAGCAGTAGGTTAATTGAGGGGAGCACCCCTGTGTGTGTGTGTGTGTGTGTGTGTGTGTGTGTGTGTGTGTGTGTGTGTGTGTGTGCTTCCATCTGTATGTGTGTGTGTGTTTGAAAGGCCCGGGCCATTCTGGGTATTCAGCTCTATGTTAAGAACTACTTCCAGCCCATGGGCCCCGTGGGTGCTACTGTACCCAGTGTCAGAGCACTTGTGCTGGGCAGTGTGGTAATGGAGCTCCCCTCTGACCTGCTGCAGAATGGAACAATATGATGCAGAGTAGGAGACAAACAACAGCTAATCCTTTGAGTACACAACAGCCTGCCACAGAGCCCAGCTAATAAAGAGAGGATTAGCAGACGCCAATGCTAACGAACCTCCTCACCACAGGAAGACATCTCCTCCACTTCAGATATCCATTCATCTTATCCTCCTCTTTCTCTCCCTGTTTATCTCTCTCTTTCTTTCACATCCAGTAGAGAAGAGAAGAGAAGAGAAGAGAAGAGAAGAGAAGAGAAGAGAAGAGAAGAGAAGAGAAGAGAGGAGAAGAGAAGAGAAGAGAAGAGAAGAGAAGAGAAGAGAAGAGAAGAGAAGAGAAGAGAAGAGAAGAGAAGAGGACAGGACAGAAAAGAACAGAGGCAAAACAGCAGAGGACTCCAGAAAAAAAAGTCTACAGAGAAGTGCAAAGAAAAAAAAGGGGGGGGGGATTGAGAAGGTCAGTGGATTATCCAATGAGCTGGCACTGCCAGGAATCACAGCACTGGCACTGGGGCATGGTGCTGTAATAAGTGCCCTCTGTTTGCCCAGCATTGTTCCCATGTTTGTGCCAGCATGAGCATCCTGGCCAAAGTAGGTCCAAAGACCACTAAAGACCCCATTAATGGGATTCACTTTTCAATCAGGCATACCTGCAGCCAGCTCAGCAGCGGCGTATGGGCAGAGAGTATGACGGCTTAAGAGAGGGAGTCTGACAGCACAACCAACTGCTCCAAACATTTCAAGGCTTCAGGACTTATAGACCCACTGTGTGTGTGTGTGTGTGTGCGTGTGTGTGTGTGTGTGTGTGTGTGTATGTGTGTGTGTGTGTGTGTGTGCGTGTATGTGTGTGTGTGGGTGGTTGGGTGGTTGGGTGAGTGTAAGAGCGTGTGCCCTGACTGATTATATAGTAACAGGTAAAGGCCCAGTTTAGCTATATACTGCCTCCCACCATCTGTGCAAGTTCACCCACAGCCTGTTCAATTAGGCAGGCTGTCACTACAACTCTGCAAACAAAACACACACACACACACACACACACACACACACAATATACAAACTCAGCAGCAACTCAGCTTTTTACTTGCTTTTCACTTGAGTCAGAACATCTCTCTATGTTTCTGTGTGGCTGTGTTATTGTTCAGTAAATCTGGGGGGTGTTTTACCGCTGGGCAGCAGCTGGCTGGTCAAAATGGATTTGGGTGGATCACACCACACTCTTACTCTGGAAGTACAATATGGACTGATGAAAAAAAAAAAAAATCCTTCTACCAGTCCCTCATACTCAAGACAAATATGAGCCAGATTCACTTTATTACACACACACACACACACACACACACACACACAGAGGTAGACAGGGGGAGAGAGAGAGAGAGAGAGAGAGAGAGAGAGAGAGAGAGAGAGAGAGAGAGAGAGAGAGAGAGAGAGAGAGAGAGGCTCCGCATAGGGAAGTAAAATCTGATTAGGCTTGGGAGTGAGGGAGACACGACAGGCTGAGGCCTTGGATTTTATTAACACCAACAAACACATTTCAATGAGCTCAAGCTCTCCTACCAACTCCCATTTTATGTGAGGTTTTTTTTGTTTTGTCTGTATGTGTGTGTGTGTGTGTGTGTCTGTGCCTGTGTCTGTGTCTGTGTGTGAGCGAGGTGCGTGAGCAAGTGAGAGAGAGAGAGAGAGAGAGAGAGAGAGAGAGAGAGGAACCAACATTACCTCTGATGTAGTGTTTATTATGGTGATAATTAGGCACACATTTATAATTAAGCACAGTGATGCCCTTCTATGAGACTCTGGTATCACTAAACATGCCAAACACACATGCACACTTGCACATGCACACATACACACACACACACACACACATACATATTGACACATACGTGTCCAGTCCCCTGCCTCCCCATTCAGTGTTCTATCATTATCACCCTCTGCCAGATCTTTCTTCAATTACTAAACATACAAAAATTCACAACGTGCAAGTGTGTGTGTGTGTGTGTGTGTGTGTGTGTGTGTATGTGTGTGTGCCTGTCTGTGTGCGCCTGTGTGTGCGTGTATGCGTGTATGTGTTCCTGCGAGTATGTGCACATAATTAGCAGGTGTGTAAAAAAATAGAGAAAAAATGTCTTTCATCTTGTCATGGCAGTCTTCTCAACAACCTCCAGAATTAGAATGTGAGAATGGAATGATGTTTTCAAGATATGCTGCTCTGTAACGCACTGCTGTGCCGCACCAAACCTCTCCCTCCCCGAAATCTACGGCATTCACAAGCCTCTCCATCACATACACAAGCCTCTCCATCACATTCACATACCTCTCCACCACATTCACATCCCTCTCCATCACATTCACATACCTCTCCATCGCATTCACATCCCTCTCCATCACATTCACATACCTCCTCACTGCTGGCAACACTCTATTATTTATACGGTTTAAGTACCATTAAAATAAAGATAGGCAGAGGACTGATTAATCTGTTTTTCCTTCTTTTTTAACCAAAACTTAGTTAGTTAGTTCATTTGTTAGTTAGTTAGTTTGTTTCCCTCTCTCTATGAAAGCATAGATAGACAGCCCTGATTCTGCACCAGTAGGTGCTTACAGAAGAACAGAATGAAAAGCTATGCTGCTATCTACTGTCCAGTTATGAAGCCAGTCAAACGGTGGTTTTGGACATACACAAAGACATGCCTGAAATCACAGCCTGCAATGATGAGAGACTGTGCTCAACTGTGGTTAAAGTATAATGCAAAATGTGTCAAAGTGCTAAATTATCAAAGTGCTATTGTAAAAGAAGACTTTAATACTGTAGAGGCATAGGATTTCAAACTATTTTAGTGAGTATGCATTTGTATTTAATCACTTTGCACTCTGACCACTTGTTTAGTAGCACAAAAGCGTTTGACTAACGCTTTTCCAACCAGTGGTCTAAAAGCACTACAGTTTGCCCCAGGACAAAGTGACAAGCCATAATGACAGCACTCTGTGATGGTTACTATAGTGATGGGATTCAGTGGGCGGTGACTGGTCTAACAAGAAGTGTTAGCAGTCGTTTGTTATGTAAACAGAAGGAGCTCTCAACTCTGATTGGTTACCAGAGTTATTACAGCTGATAGACTGCTGCTACATATTTTTCAGCCACAATGACAAAAGAAGTTATTAGACACACACACACACACACACACACGCGCGCACACACACACACACACACACACACACACTCAAAAAAGACAAAACCAATATAAATGATAACATGTCCACAGCATTCCTATTATCATCCCTTCTTTTTTTTTTTTTTATCATGGACCCAACTGAGATTCTTTCTTCCTGAGGAAACATAAAATCCTCATAAACTGAAATAAAAAGAAAATTACAGATTGCAACATGTTGGTGTTCTTTTTTTTATTGTACTAAAAATGTCTGGGTACAAAGTACATTCACAAGTACAGTGCTTCCTTTAGAGTGGCTATATTCACACTGACCGCTATCACTAGCATAAATACATGAGTTAATAAATTTGGCTAACTGCCCACTTCACTGTCACTCTCGCCTTACTGTTGGGATCAGACAGGGAGAGTTAAAACATACATGATTATCAAACATATGTTCACATAATGGACCATAATGTCTTGTAAACATACTATATATATATATATATATATATATATATATATATATATATATATATATATATATATATATATATATATATATATATATATATATATTCAATCATAAATATTCTTTGAGTTAATTACATTTATACAAGGAGCTAGAGGTTTAATTACAACAGTATGCAAACATCAGCTTGAAAGCTCCCATCACTCTTGTGAAGGCAAATATATACTTTGTATTCTACCATCCTAACCCTAAACTTTTTTGTTTTCTTTTTTAAATGGACTGAGTATTTGATTGTGAACAGGGTGTTTTATAGTGTGGAGCGAGGTACATTCATCTAAGGGGAAGGTTGAAAAAGTGGTATTCTGGTCCCAGCCAGTTATGTACTAATTACTGAAAGTGGCATTCCACAGCATCAAGCCGGGCGTGGTATGGGCCAGTCTCAGAACGGTTTTCAGCTGTGATAATGTTCTCGTTCAAAAACAATTTTCACTCTGCCTCTCACTCAGTCCTTAAAATGCTAGAAGAATATGAAGGAAGACAAAAAAAAAAAAAAGAAAGCAGAAATTGACAAAGAAAAGGGTGATTTGTTTCAAATTCAGTACTGCTGTTGCTCTCTCCCTCTCTTTTGACTTCAGTGCGCTCGTTTTTTCCAGGAAAGAAAAAGAAAGTATGAAAAAATGTGGGGGGAAAAAAAGAAAACTTGTCAATGACATATGTAGTCTCATATTGTTGCTGGGTTCAGTAAGGGAGCAGAACACATTATTTAATGAATGATATTTCCTCTATACTGTCTAAGAGAAAAAAAAAGGTTTTGGCACAGTAGGGAGAGGAGAGGAGAGGAGAGGAGAGGAGAGGAGAGGAGAGGAGACCTACCTGCCAATTCCTGGTAAACCATTGTCTTATGGATGACATGTGGAAAAGGAGGGGAGGAGAGGCAAGAAGGTGGGGGAAAGTCCATACACTAGAGTTCTGCCAGGACCAAGAACAGAGAGGAAAGCAGCCCAAAAGATGCAGAAAAATGGAGAGGGACTCGTGATCCAGAGGAAACATATCCACAGTAAGTTTTCTGGCAGTATCCTCAGAAAGGATAACCGCTCCAAAGGAGAAAAAATGTGAGAGGACTGATAAGAGAGTCAGACCTCGTCCACTAAAATGACAAAAGGTCACATGATTTCTCTAAGAGATACCTTTCCTTGGAAACAAGTTTTTTTTTTTTTTTTCCTCTATGGATTGTCCCCAAAAAAAAAAAAAAACAAAAAAAAAAACATGCATTGGTCTGTATTTGAAAGGAATCAAGAGATTTTGCCATCTCTATCTTAGCGTTGGATAGGGAGTTCCATTAAAAAAAAAAAAAAAAGAAAAAAAAAATCTACTCAGTCTTTTCATTCTTTCGCTGTGTGATTGGGGGAGGGGAAAGAAGGATGGATTTTTTTAAGGCAGTCTTTTTTGGACGGCCCCCTTCTCTTGGTCAACGCCCGTAACAGCACCTACAAGAGGATAAATACCACTTACTACTCACATAATGGAACGCCACACATCCCATGCAAAAAAAAAAAAAAAAAATCCTTCTTTTTTTAATCAAAAAAAAAAAAAAAAGAAGAAGAAGAGGAAAAAAAGAGCACCATGTCAGTAATATAACTGATAGTGTTTTTAAATGTATATGAGCAAATGAAAGAAACTGCATAAAAAAGGAGGGGCCAAGACCAAGAACCTGCCCTATCCAATCATATTGTGTGATTACTGTCAATTAACCTATCATGGTACTCAGACATTATAGTGGTTATAACCTTTTCCAACCCTGAGTGAGCATTCCACAAAACACACTGTCATTCATATTGCAACTGTAAGCAATCTGACTGTTGGTCCACAACAGAAAAAAAGAAAGAAAGAAAGAAAGAAAGAAAGAAAGAAAGAAAGAGAAAGAAAGTAAGAAAGACAGACAGAAAGAAAGAAAGAAAAATACTGATGCTATATTGCCTGTTGTAGAAAGTCTCAGAGGACTGACAATGACAAAGCTGCCCTTCAGAGTGAACTTTCCAAGAAAACAAAACCGATGGCTCTGTTTTATCACGCAGCGTTGCTGTCCTGTCTCTGAATTTCTGCCTTTGTCAAAACATGACAACTGGAAAAAAAAAAAAAAAAAAAAAAACAGCACTCTGAGAAGACAGTCTCTACCCTAGTTGCGATGTCATAACGCCATCACAGAGATCTAAATATATATTACTCTCTAATAAACACATTATAACTCTATTCACACCTAATTCAAAAACGACTCACAGGCTCTCAATAGCCGTACCGTTCTCTCAGCCGAACACCGGCTAGTGTAGCATTCTCAGCGGGTGCACATGAGCAGGTAGAAATGCAACCGACATTTCATCTAATCAGTAGGCAATACGGCTACACACAGCATCTGCGGCTCCACTGTAACGGCGCTGACACAAACAGCAGCTGCTGGGATCAATCCCCAGCCCAGCACAACCGCTCTGAAAGATAGTGAATTTCAGTGATATGGACACAGTTCCTTTTTATCAATGTATTACAGGCAATGCCTGAGCTTTGGACTCAGCTTTGTATTCAGATGGAATCTTAGGTTAAAACCTATGTGACCCCAGAATGCACTTTTTTTTTTTTTTTCAGCTGTCACAAGTTTTATATGTGATTGCGGATGTAAAGGAAATGGTCACCTCATTTAATGTAAAGGCCTCGCGTAACCTTTATTACCATTAGTTGTTTTTCAATCACTTGGATTTTTTTTTTTTTTTTCGCCCAATATTTGTTTTCTGTGACAACTCCAAATGCTTTCACTTATAACTTCAAATGCATTCACTTATAATTCCACTAATTGTGGCGGATACACTATTTAATACAGATTGATGTATTTCCTGAACATCAGAATGTAAACAGTTCAAAACATTGGTAAATACTGACGTACTGAAGGAACATAACAGAAGAGTCATGTTGACAATATTATTACAAGGCAGAAATAGGGCCATATGTCAGTAAGGTTGAACAGCCCTTTTAAGTACCACTATTACCTAACAGTCCCCAAACAGATGAAGAGAGTCTAATTACACAAATAAGCACTGGTGTTGTGTTATGAGTATGTCTTTGTAGTAACATACACTCATACACCTTCACACATATGCATACACATACACACGTACACACACACACACACGTACACAAACACACACACACACACACACGTACACACACATACGCATAAGGTACTGTGACACAGCAAGAGATCCAGAGGGGCTCATGTTGGCTTGGGCCAATCTGTTTTCTCAGATCTAATCACTGACACACCAGCCCTGCCCTAATCCCAATCCTCACCTTTACCACCCTGACATCTGTCTCAGTGCGTGTGCGTGTGTGTGTGTGTGTGTGTGTGTGTGTGTCTGTGTGTGTGTGTGTGTGAGTGGGTGTATTTGCACGTCAGCAGCATCTGGGCCTAATGAGGCTCGCAGCCTGGTGCCATGCTCGTTTAGCACCTTCGCCAAGCACCTGCGCAAGAGGTTACCTCCTGACGAGTTCGCCCGACGCTGTTTGTATGACAAGTGACCCCTCTCCCTCCCTACCCCACCTCCCTTCTTCCACCTCCTACCCTGTTATTTTCACCTCTGGAATGAGCTGGGTTTGATCTTCCAGCTGGGTCACCTAGCAGTGTGAAAGACAGTGCTTACTGTCCTCTCCAAGGGCTTGGAGTGTATGATTATTGGAGTGTTGTTATAGACTGTATCTCTAACACGATTTTAAGTCCACGGTTTAAATGCCAACCACTGACTCTACTGATATGCCACCAGTGCCTGGGCTTATTTTATTGACCATGTCCATCCCTGTTTTAACATTACAGTCAGTCTACATTTGCAGAGGTTAGGGGCACAGGACCCACGTGAAAGTGGAAAAACCACGAATATCTCTAGGCCCCTACAAACCTTAACTCTTAATACTGTGGACCATATTTAACACACAAATAAAAGTGAAACAATACGCTATACTGCATTTATGACTTACTAAACTTTTTAAAATTGTCTTTAAATTTTCTAGTCTATGCACGTTGTCTGCATTTTTCTGCAGTAGGACGAAAACTTGTTTAATTATTGATGGCATACTCTCGAATAATCAAATCCACGAAAGTTAAACCCGTGAAAGTTGAGGTTCGACTGTAGTTTGGCTCCAAACTTTGTGATGTAATGCAGTGAAAAGATGATGTCTAAAATAGGTATAAAACAAAACAAAACAAAAAAAAACAAAAAAACAACAACAAAAAAAAAAAACCCAGAGGCTTCTGTCAGCCCGTCGTTTGGTCTTGACTGTCACCTTAAGAATGGACAGACCACCACAAATTGAAGGTGGTGTCACATAACTGTTGCCCTCTACGTGTAATGAAAACAAAAATGGAGTATGTGTTTTAGACGTTGTTCGTTTGCTTTTTTTTGTTTTGTTTTGTTTTGTTTTGTTTTGTTTTGTTTTTCTTTTCAGTTGATGGCAACACCTTCAAAAGCTTTGTCAAAGGGCTTAATCTCTTAAAAAAAAAAAAAAAAAAAAAAAAAAAACGTATGTCTGAGTGGAAAAGCTCCTCTTTGGTTGTGCTGAGGTTATAAAGTCCCAAGCACCAGAGCAGGCAGGCAATGTGAGACGTACAGCAATCGTTATCAGAAATATAGTAGCATGGCGCCTGAGTGGCAGCTTTCTAGCTGCACCAACACTTTTGATGCAGTAGGTGAAAAAAAGTTCCATAAATTTATATTCAAAAAGAAAAAAAAGAAAGAAGCATTTTCAGGTTGAGTTCTTGCTGCGTCTCCATGGTGAGAATGATTGCTGCTCTGCAACCCCGACTGGCCCAGCTCTTCTCCCTTTTGTTAGCGTTTTGAATAATGCGCTGAGGCTAGCGCGTATTTACATAAACACCATTTATGCCTAGCTCGAGTGCTTTAATCCCTCACCAAAAGCAAAATAAATAAATAAGTTTAAAAAAAAAGACAAAAAAAACATGAGAGTTAGAGAATGAAAGAGAAAGATGGCGAGTTCAGTTGTTTCAGTTCTAGTCTCTTTCTCTCAAGTGGCACTCGACAATGGGACAAAAGAGATCAATTTGAGGATTTTTTTTTTTTTTTTTTTTTTTTTTTCTAGCGCTGAATTTTGTTTGGTCGGAAGAGTAAATAGATCATTTAAATGAAGTTAAATCTCGGGTAAAACATCTGAGCCATCTTTTAATATCCTTGTTTAGTGATGTCTTTGTTTATCTGCTTTCTTTATTCGTCCACTCATTTACTGTGAATATTTGTCATTTGGATATCATGTCATATCACATCATAGTGGCTCATCTGGGAGCTGTAAACACCTATCAAAATTGTCTCGTGTTGATGAAATGAAGGAAAACAAAGACACACAAACACACACACACTTACGCACACACGCACACGCGCACACACACACACACACACACACACGTCAACCCCACGTTCTTCATTTCAGATAGACAATTGCATAAATAAAGATGATTTATAGCTCCAGAGAAGATTTTGCAACAAATACTTCATGAAAAAAGTTTGAACTAATTTAAATGGTTTTAGTTATTTTAAGTCACATGTAAAATTGCAACAGCTAAGTTGCCTACTAGTGACCGATTGGTTTGGGATATGATGGGAGGGACAGGCATCGTGGCTTTTGAGATTAGAGTTCTTTTATGTTGAATGATTGTCCAAAGCAGTAATCCCTGAAAGCTCTAGAGAAACAGTTACTGGTAAACTGTGCAGTTCAGTGGAAACAGTGCAAGTATGTGGATCTTATTAGAAGATTATGGAATCAAATCTAAGATGAGGATATTTATTTATTTGTTTGTTTTTTTATTCTTAAGTCACATGTAGTTGCGTGTCACAGGCTGTAGCAAAGAGGAAATAAAGAGAATTGGATTTGGTTTTCCATTGCTTGGTGAGCCTTTGTTTTAGCTCATTGCCCTCAAACTCATCCTTCTTCTCTCTTGCACACACACGGTCTATCCCCCATCCTCCTGTACTCTACTGGATTCTCTCTCTCTCTCTTTCTCTCTCTCTTTCTCTCTGTTTATCATTCCCCCTGTGATGTACTGGTAGAGTCTGATGGTAGACTGCAGGAGTTCCTTTTGTTATTATCTCTCCATCTCTCTGACTACTTGTGTATGCGTGTGTGTGTGTGTGTGTGTGTGTGTGTGTGTACCACCACCAAAGCCTCAGCATCTCAACCTGCTTTAGAGGACTGTCAGTGTGTGTGTCTCTGTGTGTGCGGGTATGTCTAGTGGACTGTCAGTGTGTGTGTGTGTCCTGAACATGGTAGAGGGAATGTGAGTGAGAAAAGAGAAGACCTACGCGGTACCAGACTAAGTCCAATGACTGTCACAGAAACCCGCCTGTCTGCCTATCCAGTGTCCCTCTGTCATCCTCTCAGTCTGTCTGATACTGCTTTTTCCTCTGTCCTCTCTCTATCTATTAATGTAAACATTGCTACTGT
>NC_044495.1:31104710-31114710 GCF_902362185.1 Chanos chanos
CAGAGGAAAGGACAAAGCAAACACACACACACACACACACACACACACACGCACGCACACACACGCACGCACACACACACAGTTACTCTCTCAGAGCAGTGATGGCATGTATCTAAAACTGCGACAGATGCATCACAATTTATGAATGCAAACAGTCAAAGCTCAGGCCAGTGGTGGGAGTGACAGTCTACAGGTCCCAGGTCAGTCTACCATGTGCTAATCAACATGCAGGATATCCACACACTGATGAGAGTTCTAGCTCTATGGCTCATCATACCACATTGCTTTGTAGTCAAACTCTACCCTGAAATGCAGACCACAGACTGGTACACCGATTGTTGCCATCACTGTCCTCAAATCTCTTTGCTTTTGGAACCTCTCTCTAAACCACATGCAGGTAACATGCCTTGGTAAGAGTGTGTAAAGAAGAGAGAGAGAGAGAGAGAGAGAGAGAATGTGTGTGTGTGTGTGTCTGTGTGTGTGTGTGTGTGTGTGTGTGTGCGTGCGTGCGCGCCTGTGACTTAAATACAGAAAATACCTCCCAAAGAGTAGACAGAAGTAACTATACAAAATATAGTAAAACATGGTGGGTACAAACTCAAGTCTACAAAGCTGTGAGATCTGATGTGTGTGTGCGTGTGTGTGTGTGTGTGTGTGTGTGTGTGTGTGAGTGTGTGCGTGCGTGCGCGTGTGTTAAAGTCAGTTCCTGTCTCAAGTTCTGTTGTTTTAAGGCAGTGACTGACAAAGCTGAGCCTTCACCTTCTCAAAACTGCCACTCAACTAAGCAATCACAAAATTCTACCAAATCAAACAGACAGCTCTGCACATGTTTGTGTGTGTGTGAGTGTGTGTGTGTGTGAACAAGAGTGAGCAAGAGAGAGACAGAGAGAGAGAGAGAGAGAGAGAGAGAGAGAGAGAGAGAGAGAGAGAGAGAGACAGAGAGAGAGAGAGAGAGAGAGAGAGAGAGAGAGAGCGAGAGAGAGAGAGAGACAGAGAGAGGGAGAGAGAGAGAGAGAGAGAGAGACAGAGAGAGAGAGAGAGAGAGAGAGAGAGAGAGAGAGAGAGAGACTCAGGAGAGAGATGAGGAGAAGAGCAGGCAGTGGGAGCTTTGTGGATACAGTTTTTGTCAGTGGCTTTTGAAAAAGGAAGCAGGTCCTGGGTGTAAGCAGCTTGTAGTGCAAATCGCATTTTAATTAGGTCTATCCCCCTGCCTGCAATCCTGATTCTTTCTGCTCCTAGTCCCACTGGGATTACCTTCTGGGGTTGTGTCCACTTAATCCGATCAGCGGTCCGTCGATTAATCCAAATACCTGCTGGTGACCTGCCTGTCAAAACCCTATCTGTCTCCTAAAGCTCCACTCTTCTCTTTTTTGCCAGGCTTGCTTCCTTCATTTTCTACTCTTTTTCATTTATCTGTGACCATTCCTTCTATGCTTAAATATCTTCTGTTTCTTTCCTCTCCTCTCTTCCCCCCTCCTCTCCTCTTCTCCTCTCTCTTCTCCTCTCTGCTCTTCTTTACTCTCCTCTCCTCATCTTAATAAAAACATAAAACTCCTCACTTGTGTTTTATATTCATTCAATGAAAATGTCATAGTGTCCCAATACTTCATTTTTTGGCTATAATCATTTGTAAAAATGTGTAACTTCGATAGCATACACAACAAAGTGAATCCAAATAATAAAAAACAGAATAAAATAAAACAAAACAAAACAGACGGGAGGCTTTTGTGATCTGGGCTGTTTTGGGCGCATATACAGCAACACATGCATATAAGGTTCAAGCCAAGCTGTGCCTCTGATAGACATGCCATGATAGACAGAGGTCATCTGAGGAAGTGATGGAGCTGTGAGGAAAGAGAGGTGCTGGAGATCTGGGCTGAGGAAGAGGAAGATCAACCGATGCTTATACAGATGTGACATTGTGTGTGTGTGTGTGTGTGTGTGTGTGCATGGCAGAGAGAATGACAGAGAGAGAGAGAGAGAGAGAGAGAGAGAGAGAGAGAGATGGACTCAAGAACACAGCTCTGCACTGAGACCACCTGCACTGCTGGACCCCCCCTCCAAATTCTGACAGACAGACAGACAGACAGACAGACAGTTAGTCAGCCCGATTAGTTCTGTCAGACGCCCTCTTAGGCCTCCGTTCCTTTTTCTTTCTGACTCTCACACTCCTGCTCAACATCCATTCATTTTCTATAGATGTTACAAGAGATGGGAACATGTGTTTGTGTCAGTGTGTGTGTGTGTGTGTGTGTGTGTGTGTGTGTGTGTGTGTGTGTGTGTGTGTGTGTGGGAGAAAGAGAGAGAGAGAGAGAGAGAGAGAAGAGAGAGAGGGGAGGGAGACTCATGTGCACACAGGTGTGTCACCTAAGAGATTTCTTTTCATTTGTCTTTTTCTTTGTTTTCTTAAGCACCCACAATGTTTTCCTTTAATATTATCCTCTGTTTTCGTTACACCTCTTTATTCATTATGAAGTTACACAGATTAGTGTTTACAATGGTTTATATCCTCATCAGATGTGCAGTAGAATAATTCTGACTTGAGAATCTTCCCTTTAGAGTCTTAGTTTCCTTAGAGCATTTAACACCACGGATTTAGAATAAGTGAGTCTGTGTGGTCTGACGGAAATTCTGAACACCGGGTTTCACAGTTCTCTAGACCTAAGTCGATATTTACTATATGTTACTATATTTTCTAGATTTATTCCTGTTTACCCTTAGGGAGGTACTTTCTGCATTCAACACACACACACACACACACACACACGCACACACAAGAGCTGAAACAAGGACGTCACACACCTGTCATCAAGCCCTTCATGCCATGTTTAGAGAAACAATTCTTTTCATCAGTGCTAATCAATGCAGCACTCACTCTGGGGACAAAGAGGAAGAGGGAAAAAAAAGAAAAAAAGCAAAAAAAAAAACAGTACAATAACACAGCCACTTCAAAACTGATGCCTACATCAACACTGAATCAATGCCTTCCTAACCAGCTCCTCCCCATTACCAGCGTCTCCATAGGTCTTAGTCCTCAGATTTACTACGACAATTTCTCTCTTTCTTTCCTTCTCTTTCTCTCCCCCGACTCTCTCTCTCTCTCCCTTAAGAAATTTTTCAGATAACAACTTCACTAATCAATCAGTCAAGAAAAATCAGCAGCTGTGTTCACTCATGCTTAGACAGAGAACACACACATACATATTGCCAAAGCACACCACATGGCACTAAATAACTCTGAGAATATCAATAATAATTAATCAATAATAACTGTGAATTCCATTCACAATCCCATCTGTACATTGTTCCATCCATCTATCATCTCTTTCTTTATCTTTCTAAGTGTGTGTCTCAGCTACATCTGACCATAGGTAGAAAAAAAAGATCATGTCTTAACCCAGGAAGGATTGTTATGTTAATACCTGCCAAACAAGTGGATTATAGGAGGTCAAAATGGCTTAGCGAATTGTTCTTTGTTCAATTTGGCGATCCCCCAGCCCTACCATACAAACTCCCCTAAATCTCACTTAAGTCCCGTAACCAAAAGATTAGGCTTGAATTAAGACCCATCTGATGCATTGGCACCCTTCTATGGAGGTACTCTACACTCCTCTCTCTAGCCCTGAGAGCAGAGGGGTCTGGACGGCTTGTCTGATTTTGGACTGATGGAGTGGAGTTGCAGCCTTAACGTTTTGCTCCACTCTTTTCTCTCTGATTTGCTGTCTAGTGATTGTTTGCCTTGATTTCTTTTCTTATTCTCTATGGTTCAGGTGTCATCCTGCCTCTCAATTCTCTTTTATTGTGCTTTCATTTTTCTCCTGCAACCCTCCATACCTCTTTTTCATTCTGTCTATCCTTTATTCATGGCCTCTCTCTCTCTCTCTCTCTCTCTCTCTCTCCCTGTTTCTGCCCTTAGGTCTTGTAATAACAGGCAACATCAAAGTTGCCCTTGCTGCCGTGACAACAGTCTCGGCTGTAAGACACCAGGTTTGCTAATTGGTCAGTGAGCAGACAGACCACGTCTGCCATTCCCTGCTCAGCAGAGCCAGAAAAAAAAAGAGAGAGAGAGAGAGAGAGAGAGAGAGAGAGAGAGAGAGAAAAAGGAGATAAGTACAACAAAGGAAGAAAGAGGGAAAAAGGGGGAAAAAGAGAATGCAGAGAATGAAAGCTTTACTGTTTCATTATCGTCTACCGCAAGTCAGCCAGGGGAACAATATAACGGCAACAGAGAACGCTGTAGTCTTGATGTTGGCTGAAAAGATGAAAAGGAAAGAGTAGGGAAAAGGAAGAATAAAAGAAAAGAGAGGAGAATGGTTGTGCACGCTCTCAGCTTGGCACAGGAAATTGATTCTGGCCCAGCGGTCACAAGGGGGTCCTCAGATTTGAGCCGAAAAACAGCCTGGCAGCAGAACGGTCAAAGGATCGGGTAGGATGAAACACGACACGCCTTTGACACACGACAATAGTAACAGCAAAATCCTAAGCTCCTACCAAAGTCACTCTTATACATGTGCCACGCAAGTTAAAGGCCATTTTGCAGGAATGCTTTTTGCTGCTTGTTATGTCATGTCAACAAAAGCAGGTGGGGAAAAAGTTTGCTTGGGTTGGAACTGAAAAAAAGGAAAAAAAAAAAAAAGAAAAGAAAATGAAAAACACCAAACACCATCATATTATGTAACACTAATAACAATGACTGAGCTGAGTAGAGTTAAATATACTAACATTAGCAGAGGGATGAGTAGAGGGTGAGCCTTTCTGGGAGAAATGGAAAAGATGGTGAGACCCAAAAACACTGTTCTAAATATCAACGGAAGGAAACAAAGTAAAATCTGTCATTTCTTGGGGAAAGGGAAAGAAAAAGTTTTCATGTTTCCTCTCAATTTCTTGCTGGAGTGGAGTTGAGGTTAAAGGGGTAGTCTGAGAAGTCATTAGGATAAATGAAAGAAAGAGTAAAATATAAAGTATGATAAAAATGCAAATGCAAATAAATTTGGCCAAAATGGTCAAAAGATGACATTCAAGCTGAAGGATAAACAAGAAAAAAAATGTGCTGTGGAAGATTTTACATTTACACACACACACACACACACACACACACACACACACACACATATATATATATATATATATGTATATATATATATATATATGAGAGTCTGCGAATACCATGGAATGCTGTGGATTGCTGAATACATGGGAGCTTAGCCTAGTGGTCAGTATAAAGCTGGATCAACTATACCTAAATGGATGACATAAATAACACTACATCAACAGCTGCAGGTAGGATGTACTTTCTGGACACAAGGTGTCCTCTAACCCGGTTTTGAGCCCACCTGCAGTTTTATATTTGTATTCGAATGTCTGAACCAGCACACCTGTAATTACCTGCCTCAAGTGTGCCGCAGGTGCAGTGAAAGACGGCCAGAGGTCTGCAGGACCTTATCGAAACTCCATATACACATCACAGTTGACTCTACTACAACTAACAGACTCAAGGCATTGTAAAACAACACTATTACAACAGCCACAACTCATACAAAAGCTATATGTCTGTTAAATAGATCAAATTTTTGAATTGAGATAGACAATGAAACAAAGCAATCTCTGCGCTAACAGTAAATTGCCACTTAAGTCACAATTTACCATACTTCAGTTTTTTGGGGTTTTTTTTGTTTTTTTCTTCTTCTCACAGACATTCAGAGTGAAGAACAAACAACTCTGCATAGACACAGGTTGTCTCAGAGGGATAGCCAGGAACCACACAAACTGTGCAAAATTGGCTCTAAAATCCTCAGTAATGAGAACATTAGACATTGTAAGTGCTAATCTGTGTAACTGCAGAATGAATAAAGAGGTGAACCAAAAACCGAGGCTAACATTAATGGAAAATCATGTGGGTACTTAAGAAATAAAGAAAAAGACAAACAACAACAACAAAAAAAATCTCTTAAGTGACATACCTGTGTGCACATGAACCCCCCCCCCCCCCCCTTGCTATCTCTCTCTCTCTCTCTCTCTCTCTCTCTCTCTCTTTCACTCTCAATCCCTTGCTCACTCACTCATTCTGTTCTCACCCTGTACAGAGGACTAATAGCAATATTTAATTACCTGCTCAATCAGGCCCAATTTAACACAGGGTTTAGCTGGGTGAAAACAAGACACGGGGTTGCTGCGGTCATGATGTTGCAAATGGAAGACAGGGCTGTGTATTCACAGTTAGACTTCTCACACCAGGTGTGTCTATTGATCCTGGATCTATAAGACGAGGGTGAGGTGAGGTGATGCCAGTCTGATTTCTCCCTCTGTGAACTTTGGGGCAGTACCAAATGCTTTGCATTCTGTGCCACCCTCCTGAGAACTGTGGGGCACCTGAAGAATTAAATATAGAGTTGCTTTGGGACGTTTCTGGGAATATACACGAGTACCGAGTGTGTGTTTGCGTGATCCTCCAATCACCATTTTCATTCAGGTTAGTGGGCAGCAACCCTGCTGTGAATTCTCCTACCAGGGCCACCCCGTATCCATGGTAACGGTGCCTGAGTGTCCCAGCAGGGACCCTCAACAGAAAGCTGCATCCTACTGCCACAGTAGGAAGGAGTGTGTGTGTGTGTGTGTGTGTGTGTGTTTGATTGACTAATCCTCAGAGATTCTCTTTGGACGACCGTTGTGTGGTGATGAAATACCTTGTTACTGTACATAGGTGTATTTTTGGAATATTTCTACTTTACTCAAGTATAAATGTTTTTGTCTGCATTCACTTTTACTTCACTACATTTTCAAAAGCAAATGGTTGCTTTTACTCCAATTTCCCTGGACACCTTTGTTACTTGCTACAATATTAAATCAGCAAAAAAACCAACAAACACACAAACATGCACAATGCTTGAGTCAGTGAATTATTCAGCTGACTTATGTTCTCCCACAGAGTAGATTAGTGTCCTCAAGGTTACCATGGTTTAGACCAGTTCGCATTGCATGGGTGGTATGCCCCACCTCACCTCAGCCCTGCTGCTCACTGCCGGTATCTAATTTAGATGATTACATTAATGTATATAAAGCAAAAGCAAAAGGCAAACTTGCAGTTATTTTGCCCAAACACAGGTAACTGTAATAGAACTCAATGTCAATGAAGTATTCTGGGGAAAAAAAGAAAAAAAAAAGAAAAAAAGAAGAAAGAAACATCCAGCATCTCCTGCGATCGGTAAGAAGATGGCAAGATGGATATCCAAGATGGATGGATAGACTTATTTTGACCACATTTACTATATATATATATATATATATATATATATATATATATATATATATATATATATATAGATAGATAGATAGATAGATAGATATACACACATATACACACTTCTAAATGAACAGTTTTCTCAGCCAAGTTTGGCTACTGTGTACTTCATACAACACTGTTACAGACTGCGTTGTGTTACATTACAAAGTAAAGTTACAAAGTACAAATTGTGACAGTGGACTAAAGAAAACTGCAGGCTAACTACTGATGGCTAATGCTATGAAGCAGTTGCTCAGTCCACCAAAGTAGATGACTCCCTCTTTGGGCTAAGTGCTAATCGTGATAAACAACCACGGTGGCTATCTTTTTGACCTCTAAGCAAACCAAACAACCGTAACAATTGCTTGCTCCCTAACTGAGACACTAATTAGCTAATTCCCTTAGCGAGAAGTAAGCCTGCCAAGCAAAAGCATTGGCTAACTCTCACAGGAAAACGCTAACCTGGCAACAGACAGCAGTGGTTAACTCCCTGAGCTAGCAGAAGTCCTGGGTCCTGAGCCTAGGGGCAGTGATATGACATCATCTTACCCTGAGGTGTTGCAATAGCACCCCCCACACACTGAGGTCACAGCTGCAACAACTCCCTAGGTCTCCGAAACCTGTGTCTGGAGAAAACAGGACGTTGGGCAGTTCCACTCCTGTTGCTCTGCAGTGGGTGAGCTGACTCCCCATAGTCAACTTCCCATCATTCAAATGTGCTGCAAAGAAAGAGTCCTATGCTTTTGGTTTTTTTTTGGTTTTTTTTGTTTTTTTTTTTTCAAAGCCTTGTGTGCCTAAGAGAGGAGTACACTTCCACACTGGTCTGAAAGAGACTTTTGTCTGAAGAAATGACAATCATGTTTGGCTCTCAAGGAACTGACTGAAAAATGATCCTTGAGCCTAGGTGTTGTGTAAAAACACAGTTTATATATAGACAAGTGTTTTCTTTCTCCTCACGGTCAGTAAATATCTCTCACTCTTAAAATACTGGACATGCACAACTTTTCCTCAAGTGATGGCAGACTTAATGGCTTCTCAAAGAATCCATAGTATGAAGAGGTTACATTCAGAAACTCAGCGATGGACATCTCATATTCCTTCATTCAGACCAAGGGAATTTAAAACCTTGCCCAATATGAACACATTAGCCTGAAATGATCGTGGCTCTTAACGGAAGCCACAGAAATATAATACCCAGTACTCCCTGTTCAAATACGATTAAAGTAGAGGACTAGTATGCCACAGAAAAGATTTTTTTTTGCTTTCGTCCTCCTTCCGGAACCGCGAGGGTGGGGGGTAAAGGGAATTGGAAGCCATGTGCGTGCTAACTGAAGTTACGGTTGGAGGAGAGGGGTATATGAGGGAAACAGGTGACTTGAAAGACGGAAGCATGACTGCAGAGGAATAAATGGATTGAAATAATGGAAGGAATGCTAACGATAAAGAGAAGAGCTACAGAGAGAGAAACAGACAGGGAGAGAGAAAGAGAGACTAATACAGTATTATTACACAGATGTGTACACACACACATAGACATAGAGGTGCAGTGTGTTAAGGTGAAGCTAAGAAAATGTAAAAAGGGTACAGAAAAACAGAGAAAGCCTAAAAGAGGGTGATAACCAAGGAAAACAAAACAAGACAAATCCCATCTGTACATTTATCCATACTTAATACATAGCCTATTACAGAGCCTGTAACTAACCTATAACTGACCTAGGCTTGAAATCAGAAATAAAAAAAAAAAAGAAAAGAAAAGAAAAGAAAAAGGAGTAATGAAAAAGGAGGAGGAATGACAATGATTTGACAAACAACAAGTAATGGCTATTTATCTGCAGAAATTAAAAAAAAAAAAAAAAAAAAAAAAAAAAACAGACCAAGAAAACGTGTTCATGATGGATTTCATTGACCCTCGTGTCATTTCACATGCCTCACCATGAAAAATCCTCTTTGCTCACACAAACCACCAGTGGAGCATGTCATCTGGTGTAGGCAAGAGGAATTTATGGTCAAACATTGATAGTTCACTGTAGTGTGTGTCATTTTATGTAATATTATTGTTGCAAATTTTTCAGTAATAACTGACTAAACCAGGGCTATTTTTAAGCAGGGTGTGGCTGTTACTTCAGTAAACATTACTAGTTATGGTGAAATGGACATAGCTTAGTGCAACCTATGCTATGTGAGGGCTATTTCCAGCCAGATCCCTGTTAGTATTCAGAGACAGCATCAGGAAGATAATAGGTTTTGAGAGAGGCTATAGGCTGGCCTCAGTGTTTGGGATGAATGTTTCTTTAAACAGTCAAAGAAGAGAAAATAAAAAGTGGTTTTATTCCATTTTTCACCGGTCCTAGAATGTTAGCTTGTAAGTAGACCACAAGAACAGAAATGCTCAGAAAAAGCACTGATTCTGCTCAGAACCAGCAGAATTTCAGTATCAGATTCTCTGAATAAAGTCAGTAACATTGAGGTGATATAGATGACATACCCAGTGTAAATACACTGAGTTTGTTTGAATTTCCCATGCTCCACATATTTTAAATAAAATAAAATAGAGTAATTGAATGAAATGAAATTTAAAAGTAAACTCAAGGTTTGATTTTATACATATAGCTTTATATTCTATATAGCTCTCTCTACTGCAGAAAGTGCTCATTTTCTTTATGAAAGAGGTTAAGTAGCAAAATGTGATATTAAATGTCTGTCACTTTCTCTAACTTCAGA